>NW_026895775.1:0-180116 GCF_033153095.1 Gastrolobium bilobum | reverse complement strand
GCAAAATATCTCACCGGGTTGATGCTCAACCCGTCGACATAAAGGGGCAAGGGCCACCCGCGTGGAAAAAAATTGGATCACAAGCGGAGTACACAATCATGGGCAAAAACCTGAAGAGATGCACACGTAAGTTCACCCCGACTACCCGGATGCCCAGGTAGCCGAGCTGAGGGGTAACTGTTATGGACCCATATAATGGGCCCATCAAGTGATAATCCCGACAAGAGGCAATCTAAGATACTGATTGATATTAACAAATGATAGATATCCATCATGTATACTAATCCTAATACGACAACATAGCAAACAGGCCTGGGCCCTCACCAGAGGCACCAAGGGCCCAACCACACTACCCACAGATAACCTCTATAAATACAAGGTAAACCCTAAAGGTACGTGGCTTCTTTCTCTTACTGTTATGTTGTCACTGTGCGCACACACACCCCATTGGCTAACGCCGTTATAGTATTATTCTGTGCACAGTGATCTGCTTGACTCAAGGGTATCTCATTCATAGATACCTTGGAGAGGGCACTAGATCCAAGATAAACGCACCAGCCTATTAGGCTGGATATCTCTGTCTCAAGGACAGAACAAATTACATAATAAAATTAAGTATTAAAAAATGGTGTTGTTTAAAAAGTATTAACCGAAAGTGGAATGAAATACATAATAATTAAATACAAAAAGTATTAACCGAAAAACATGTATAAATATATTAAAAAGTATTAAAAAAAACCCATGTTATCGTTTAAAATCTATTAACCTGTATTCTATCGTTTAAAAACTATTTAAAAATATTAAAAAATTAACCCATCTTAAAAAGTATTAACCCATGTCATCGTTTAAAAATTATTTAAGAAAATCTAACTTGTATTAAAAATTAAAAAATAATTGAAAATAAAAATATAAGATTTGTTAACTTCCCACTCACATCATCCCCCTAATTTCTCTCCACCTCCCTATCTTTTTGATACTGAAAGTTGAGTATCCATTGAGCATAGTTGAAGCAATTAGAAAAATAAAATTATTATCTCTTTGAATTAAAGAGCGTATAATTTATCCTAAAAAAATGTACAGTAAGTTGAAAAAAAAACCGTACAGTAAGTTGAAATTAAAGAGCATATAATTTCTCTTTCACCCCTCATTGAATTAAAGCGTACAGTAAGTTGAAAAAAAACTAATCAAAAACATTAGGATGCTGTACGTAATAGTTTAATTAGTTGGGAGAAAATTGATAAAGAGTGACTTAAGTAATGACTTTTGAAATTATTTTGAATCTTAGTATGTAAAAATCTTAACAAAATTTAAATTATAAATACATTCTTATCTGCTTTTATATGTAAAAACGAAGATTTTTATTTGCTTTAAAAAAGTGAACTTGGATCGTAATATTAACTTATTAAAGCATGCTTATTTCTTCCATTTTTTAAAGAGCGCGAACTCTAATTTTTGGATTTTTTTAAACAATTTGATTAAAAACAAAACCCATAAATTACACACAAGATTGAAAATTTTATATAGATAAAAACTAAATAAAGAGACGACAATCAAATCCATATTGTATGAGATATTATTTAAATAAAGATTATTTTTTTCAATCCCTCCAAAACTTCTTTCCCATGTTTTTTACTGTTTCAGTTCATTCCCACCTCCAAATCTTGATTCCCGCCTTTCAATTTTATTGTTTGTTCTCTCACCATTCTCATAGCCCACATCACTTTTGCATCTACCACACACAACCACCAGTCCAGCTTTGTAACCATCCCCGTTCTCAACACAGTTTCTGGATTTGCCACTCAAAATTATCATTCCAGCTTTGAAACCATCTTTTTTCTCAACACGCAGGTACACATTATTTTTTCTTTCTGTTCTTTATATTTAATCCTTTTGGTTTATCCTTTTGGGATAAAATTTCTTCCAATTGCAAAAAGACAATTATGTGTATTTTCTCATTGGTTTTTTATTTTAAACTTGATAGGATTTTAGTAGTTTGATACATACACGTGAATGTAAATACATTTTCGCTGTTCGTTGTATCTTAATCTTTGTACCACTTTTAGGAGGCACTCATCACGCTGCAGAATCACATGTAGCTAAAATCTTAGGTAGTAAACTCCTTTTATTTGGTCTCTGCAATAGTGCAATGCCATATTTAATAGGAGGCAGATAATAACATCTTCATCTTGTGGTTAATACTACGACTTCACGAAGGATACAACACAGTAAGAACCGCTTGTGTATTCCATTTGAGGATGAGTTTAAATAGGTTCGCAAGGCAGTGGGAGACAATTGGTATCATCAATTTAAGGTATTTGATAATTGTTTAATTTTGTATGTACATATTTTTTATATCAGTATACACTACTCATTAAGTGATAACTAATGTAATTTTTGTAATTTTAGGAGCACTTTTTGAAGCGAAGGACTGATCGTGATAATTTTAGGAGGGCGATGTTGATGGCTCGTTTATGAGGAGATGTGCGCACATCCACTACTATGACTTCGACGCTAGATGCACAAAGTGATGATTATGATGATGATAGTGATGCTCAGTTGCATGATGATAATTGATAACATGCATATTTCCTTTTCTTATTTCATTTGTAAATATTGCTTGTTATCTCATACATTTGTTATTTTTTTTGAATTCACGTAAACTTATTGTATTACAATGGTTGGATTTGATTTGATCTTTATTTTCATTTAGTATAGCCACTTTACATTTTGTGTCAGTTGGATTTGCTGTAAGAATATTAGATTATAATTAATATTAGGTTTCGGTAAAAATTAAATTTTCAATGTAATTGATTTTGAAAAAAATTCAAATATTAGGGACGAAAAATAAAGATATAAATATATGTCACCAATTGGGATGGAAAACAGTCATTAATAGAGATAGAAATAATATATTACTAATAGAGAAAAAATTTCTCTCAGTAACTGAGACAAAAACAATCCATCACTAACAGAGAGGGAAAAATATCCATCACAAATAGAAAGGAAAAATATCTGTCCCTAACAGAGATGAAAATTATCCATCAATAAAAAAGACGGAAAATTGTTTGTCACTAACAGAGAGGGAAAAAATCCATCACTAACAGAGACGAATAACTTCCGTCCCTAACAACTTCCGTCCCTAATAGGAACAGATTACACATATTTCACGTGCATAAATTAGTGACAGAAAATAATATCACAGGGACGGATTTATCCATCACTATCAGGGAGGGAAATATTTCTGTCTCTAATAGTGATATAATTTTTTCCGTCTCAGATAGAGACGGATTTGTTCCGTCCTAAAATTCGTCTCTATTAGGGACAAATTCATAATTCCGTCTCCACTTGTTAGTGACGAGCCATAATGTAACGGATTTTTGTCCATCCCTAATTTCGTCACTAATCTACTTAGTGACGGAAATATTTCACTTAGAGACGGAATAATTCCGTCTCTAATGATGTTTTTTTAGTAGTGAGACTTCGGTTAATTCAATTTACATGTGCATGTGTCACATGTGCTCTTCTTCATTATTGGTTCTCATACATATATTAGTTAAGGACGACTATATTGCCTACTGCGAAGAAATAGAAAAAGAAACATATATATGGATAAAAATATATCATCATACTTCTCAGGGTGCATGAACTGAGTATCAACAAGTGACGTGGTTGAAAATAACCTTTCGCCCATTATTACACTTTCTTTTTCCCAATCAAACAAATTGAATTAGGAATTCACATCATCAAATAGTAGAAAGTTTATGTACTAAAAAAAGATGATAAAAATAGTAGAAAGTGGATAAATATCAGCGAATCTTCGTGATTAATTTATTTTGAAATTTATAAGGTATGATTGTATGGGTGCACTTTTCACTTAGCACTTAGGCATATAAGCTGGTGGCGAAGGCAGTGTGAATGAAGGAGTAGGTCCATTCTCAACCTCAAAAGCCATGGCTAGCCCCCATGTCAAATGACTGTCTAAATGGCAATGCACAAACCATATACCTACATAGTGTTTAAAAAGGTGGAAGAAATTTGTTACCAAAAAAAAAAAATGGAAGAAATTAATTTCAAATTTGGTTATCATAATCCAATCCCTACATAATAAAATTTAAGGAAAAAATATTTATCTGGTAGATAACATTATCTTCTGTAACCCAAAATCAACCAAAGATAAATTTATCTTGTGAGATCAATAATAATGTTTGGGGATTTAGAGAAAAATTGCAGGGCATTTGAGAATTTTATTTCTATCTTATAATATAAACCTAATTGAAATGCCCTGTATTTTTTGAAGGAAAAAAACGTTTGTAATTTTAAAAGGTAAATTTTATGTACATTTTAAGTGAAACAATTGTATATGTAATCTCTTCTAAAAATTCTCAAAAAAATTAGAGGTTTTCTATGATCCTAGTGGGATATTAGTATCTAACCCCACTTCAACTTCTAGTTTACCACAAAAAAAGTGAAACAATTATATTTTAGTAGAATAAGAAAAGGTAAAAAAAAAACCATCAAAATACAATTAGTTTCACTTAAAACGATAGTGTCCTTTAAAATAATTAACACTTGTCATGTTTTTAAAACCATAAAACGACGTTATATCTATCTGAAAAATAAGTTAAACCCAAAATTTAATTTGATTATGTCCCCCAAAAAATCAATTTAATCAAGTGAAGAAACCAACCTGGATTATCTGCTCTGAATCTGATGACAGCCCATCCTGCCACTGGCACAGCAATTGTGTTACGTATTTGAGGGTTATCAAAATTAAACTTTGGTTCATCAATGGTGGAGTTGTAATTCCCAAACCCTTGAGCCAAAACATGGAAATTAAAGCCATAAATGTGCATGGGATGGTTCTCCGCAGCAAGGATAGCATTATTCTGAAGCACAATCTGTATAGTTGAATTGAACTTCAATGTCTTCACCTTCGTTGATTTAGGTGCGAAAGCGATTAAATTACTGGTAGCCAAAGATGGGTCAGTATAGTTAAACACATATGGAGGCTGGTTTGGAAAGTCTTTGGTGTAAACCCTACTAACGTTGTTGTAAAATGCTTCCAACATAGAAAACCCTCTCCCACTAGGTAACACAAAAGACTCATTGTTCATGCTGGCTGAAACTCTATTACCATTAGGGCCACCACATGTCTTGTTTGGGCCTGGAAGGTTACATTGGTCAAGGTTAATCCCAAAAGTGATGAACATGTTTTCATCCACATCACGAGGAACAGGGGCCCAGTGGGGTCCACCTGCCAACCCTGTTATATTAGTGTAGAACTTATGTGCTGTTGGTGTGTCAGTTTGATCTGGTAGGTCAGGCATTATGGGTGGTAATGCTGATGAGGCACCATTGTAAAATACCACTCCTGTATTGGTTGAGTTGCTTATGTTAACGTTTGGGGCCGAATGGTATGGTGTGAAGGCCATGTAATATGAACCCACGGTTTGGTTTGTGCTTAGAATTGCATCAACGGTTTGGCCTGGTGCTATCACGATAACGTCCGTTTCATAGGATTGGGTATATGTGGCATCGATTGCTACCACTGTGAAAGTGTGGTTGGCTATCTTGAAGAAGTGTTGCTCGTTGAGTGCAGCATTGATTATTCGCAACAAGTAGGTTTCTCCTTGATTCACGTTGAGTTGGTATGTCTCTGAAATTGCATCAAAGTCAAAATTAGAGATAAAACCGTTTGAGGTGGGAAATATACTTAGGTGATCTCCATGTTATTATTAGAATTTTATTATAAAATGTATGTTATATTCTTAATCAAAATTGTTGATTACACTTAATTATATTTAACAAATGTAATTTTTAAGTTAAGCGGTCATTAGGTACAAATGAATCAATGACCAGAAAATCTTAAAATAAGAATAATAATTTTTATATTTATTTTTATCATTAATCCACTTGTATTCAATGTTCGCCTAACTTAAAATTTTGATCCGTTAGATATAAGTAAAATCAATAATTAAGATTGAAAATGTAATTTACACCACCAGCACAAAATGACCCTAATATATATATATATATATATATATATATATATATATATATATATAATGAGATGCATTTATATTTTATAATACATTTGAATTTTAATATTACACATGGTCAAATATTACCTGGGGGACAATTAAAATTTGAAGAAAATTAGATCTTCGAGTGTTGAAAATATTTAAATGTATGAATTAAACTTCGTTTGCATATATATGAAAATTTATGGTTCTGTTAAACAGTTGACTTACGATTTTGAGAGCAATTGTAGGTATCGCCTGGAAAGCCATTAATTGTGAAAGCATCTGACAAGGCTGGAGCAGCGCCAATTGCTGTTGCATTATTCTCAACATCAACAACATTGTCATTCCACCACTCTCCTGCAATTAATTATCAAATGTATTTAGAAAATTTTAACTAAATACTAATTAGAGGCTCAATAAAAATATAAAATTATTTATCTGTATTCCTTCGATCACTTAAGTTTTTTGAAGCAGTTAATATATGATATTAATTGTATCACAATCTTTATAATAATTGTTTTAAAATTTTATCTTTATTGTTTTATTTTTTCAATAAAATATTAACTTTAAGCATCAGGGTAAATAAATTTATACATTAAGAACTCTTAGTGGATGACATAATAAAAATATAAAATTATTCATGTATCTTATACTAAATAGCTAAATTTTTATAGATGGTTAGTTGATGACATTAATACTATAAATTACAACTAGATATACATTCTTCTTTTCATTTAAAACATTGATTTAGATAGTCAAATCACTTAGGGGGTTTTTGGTTCAAGTGAAAATTTTTGTTCATCGAGGAAATGTAATTACTTGGGATCTACGTACAGGGAAAGTGAATTAGATAGGAAAGTTAAAAAAAAATTGTTTGATTGGGTCAAATATTACCAGACAAATTGATTAAAGTTTTTGAAACCTATGTTTGGTTGAGAATAAAATATTGATGGGTAAATGGTGTAAATTACAAATATAACCCCATAAAGAAAGTGAAACTTTGGCGCTTTAGATGAGGGTATTTAGGTCTGCTAGTGAGTTGCTCTTTTGCCATTTAGCCGGCTAAATGTAAAATACCACCCACAAGTTGTCTTTACAAATAGTAACTTTTACATGCTTTCTACGAACAGGTAAAGGAATGCTATGCAAATACAACACGTAAGGAAATTTTGTAAGTGTCTATCAAACATTGCTTTCTTACTTTGCCAATTTAATTTGCATAGGTAAGTTTTAAGAAATATTGAACCAATCAGCACCTTAGTTATTCGATGGAATAGAAAAACAAAAAAATTAGTACCAAGCAATATGGGGACTTCTTGGTTGACCGAAGGGAATGGGTATGAGTTTCCTTCTTGAGGGCGAATGATGAGGGCTCCATGGACGGTTGCACGTAGAAAAGATGAATGAGCATGCCACCAAAGGGTACCTTCTTGTCCTGTTATGGTAAAGTTATAGGTAAAATTCCCACCTGATGGTATTGGACATTGAGTTACATATTCAGGACCGTCTGACCAGCCACTTAAAAGTTGAAAAATTCCATGCCTGCGTAATATACCGTAAAATATACCTAAATTTAGTTACAAATAATAATAATAATAATGTGAAAGTAACTGCATATATAGTTGTTTCCACATTAAATTATTTGTTATATGGTTAGTCAAGAAGAAGAAAAAAGATAAATATGTTGGATATATTTCTACGTAGAAAATTTACACTTTCAAAGATGAGATTTAGAAGAAATTACTGAAGAAAGTCTCATTTTGGGATTATTTAATACAAGCAATAACTATACGGGTGACATAAGTTTTCAAATGACTGGAAGAAGTATCACGATAGAGGTGCGAAGAAAAAAAAAGTAAGTCGTACACTTGTATCTTAGCCGTTGATTTCTATATATATATATATATATATATATATATATATATATATATAAAATCATTTTTATAGCTGCTTTACATACATCAATGACGGGTGTATGATTATAATTCCCCACATTTAATGCTTTAATCTTTTGTATGATTATTTTTTCAATATGGTAAATATTTGATTGTTGCACGTACAACAACTGCAGAAATGTAAACCTCACACACACACATATATATATGGGAGGATTATATTTACAAACTTTTTGTTTACAAACTCTTACAAACTATACTATTATGTTCTACCGGGAGTACATAGTGTAATTTGTAAAAAATTATAAAAAAAGTTTGTAAACAGATCATTCCCCATATATATGAGTCAGGATAATTTTACACCAGTATAAGTTACACTCTTAATTTTGTCCGTTAATCTCACTTATATCTAAGGGCTCAAATTTTTTGGTAACATGAGTCATTGGATACAAGTGGATCAATGATCAAGATTGAGTGTAAAATTTCTAGCTCTTATATATATATATATATATATAATTATCTTTTAATATGTGAGAGAAGGACGTGGAAAAATTTACCAATGAATAGTAAGATTGTAGGGTGAGTTGTTCAATACATAGACGACAAGAGTGTCACCCTCTTGAACATTAATAGTAGGTCCAGGCAGGCTTCCATTAACTGCAGTGATCACATGTTCATCACACAAGCGCTGCACAGTTAAGTTACCAACCTGCAATAAATAAAATTGCAATGAATGTCATGCTGCAATATACATAATCAGCAAGGCTACCTTTTTATATATGTACGTGGAAATCAATATAAATCTTCATCTTCTTAAGAAACAAAGGGAGAAGAATATATAAACGAGCCCATACATTGAAAGTGTGTTCCACAACAGCTGCAGACGCCAAGGAAGAAGCTAGCAGAAGAGCAAAAGACCACGCTAGAGAAAAGGAAAAATGTTTTATGTTGAAGGACATGATGCTCGTAATTTAATTAAGCAATCTCTGTGAAATGTGTGTTGCCTTGAAGCCAAAATATCTGTCCTATATATAGAAACTCCCTGGGACTTGACGTTTGCACTATTACGCGTTTGGTATTGAAATTGTAATGACAGAACGAGGTTACGACATAAGCATTTGAATTTTCGTCGCATTAGGAGAACGAAAATTGTTATCAAACTCAATAGTATATTTGACTTTGCCGTCGGGATTATTCTCAATGAATAAAAAACAACTGTCAGTCAATAATACCTTTTTGGACTAATCACTATTTAATAACAATTAATTTTTCTTATTTCAAATGTTAGGAACTTTTACCATGCATTGTGTCATATAGTAGTTAATGTTTCATAAGTTATCAAGGAAAAAGATGTAATAAATTTAGCATGTTGTACACGGAAATTAAACGTGTCTTGATTTGGTAATAATTGTTCTTCTTGTAATGAAAGTCAGAATGTGGATTTTTGTAACAATTCAAACAAATTCAGTGTACGGGAAAAAAAGAGAGCCAAAACTGGGGCAGGTTGATATATAAATTTTATAGGGGACGATGTAAGTTTTTTTATGTTAGTTATTTATAAGGGAACGATACATGTTGAAGCAACCCAATCCATGGACAGCTTGGCCGCATGAATCACTGTGATTCCCATGCCAATTACTACAAAAGAAAAGGTGTTTAGCCACGTCGCCACGTCTGAAAACGTTGCAAATATAAAAAAAAAACCAGCGGCAAAATCAGTTAACCACGCTTCCACAGCCCATGTATATTGCTAGCGTTGCATTTGTTTAGCTACGGGATTTTTTTCAATTAGCTATGATAGTGTAGAGCGTTATAACTTTTTCACTACGATTATTCTTAAGATTAGCCATGAATATAACTGTGGCTAATTGTGCCCATTATATAAAATATATAATATCAATTTAATTTCGAAATTCTTATTTTGCTGCTGAAGTGAGAAAATAAAAATCAAATGAATAATACATGACAAATATAAAATGGAACTTGGATATTAAAAATATATTTCAATAGATTATGCATTCAATTAAAAGAGGAACTTGATAAACCACAACACAACAGTGAATAAAAAATGGGAAGATTAGACTACTAAAAAAATGGGAACATTCTCATACGTATAATGAAAAAACAAAAAAATGCCAAAGCTTGCTGCAGATAATACGCATTTACTTCTACTCATTAAGCATGGCGAAGAAGATTACGCAGGTGAACTTAATGATCTTGAAGGATGTAATACAAGGTTTTACTTTTTTTAACTAGTGAGTCACCAGTTTTCATAATCTCGGCCGGTTCAACCCGAATCACTCCGGTTCACTAACATATCCGATCTATTGAGCTTCTTGGACCGATCACAGGGTCGGTTTACTGATTTTCGGTTCAAACTAGCCGGTTTGGTCCAGTTTTTATAACATTGATGAGTACATCCAACAATCTCCAAATTTGGTCCCTTTCGAAACCAAAGTCCTTGTCCAAGAGCGCCTTTCAAATAGCGGAGGATTCTTTCAATTGCATTCATATGATCTTCACTTGGAGCATACATGAACTAGCTAACAATACTAACTACATAAGCAAGATCAAGTTGCGATATGATAAATAGATCAATTTATCAACCAATCTTTGGTATCGCTCCTTATTTGTTGGCACTTGATCAGGGTATTTCTGAACAATGGGGGTAACTACTGACTTACAATCTAACATTCCCACTTCAGCAAGTAAGACTAGAACATACATTCTTTGAGAAAGAAAAATATGATTCTTCCATAGCCTTTACGATTTAGAATCCTATATTGCTTCGCGTACCCCACTTGGAACATGAATAGAAGATTCATTCATCACAAAGCTCTTCAAGAAGTCAAACAACTTCTCAGTACACACATAATTTGCAATGAGTTATCTCGTTTTTTAATATGTATTAGGCAGTTTTCCCCTATTGATCCTGTCAGGGAATTTATAATTCAAAGGTACATTAGAATCATCAATGAGGTTATGGTTTCTTACCTGAAGGATATCCTCGGACAAATATTGGTTAGGTGTTTGGGAAGAGGGGAGCCGTATGTATTGTTATAGAAGACAGTGGGTGATATTATATCACTAAGAGATTTGAACCCATGTATAAGGTAGAGGAGGTAAATGATCAGAATTATCACTGTGCAATTAAAAATATTAAAAACAGACTTACTTGATATGTGTGAAACAGACAGAGTCAGAAGAATGAAATATGCAGTATCAGAGGAATAAAATCCGAGCCCACAGAACGTGTCTCCTTAAGACAATTTTCCCCCTCACTGATGCCACAGGTTGATGGACACTTGTCTCCCAGGATAGAACGGATTTCGTCTGAAGAATGATGGCACTACCAATCAACAGCCCAAACGAACACAACTGAATGCCAGAGGAAACTACACCGGAGTATGAAAAGGAACATGCAAAACCGGAAGGAGAAAAATTTCAGCAGAGTTTCAGTGCAGAAAAATTGGATCCATTTTCTGAAGGTGTCAGTGTCTATTTATAGACAACGTAAAGTCACGTTCCAAAATGCACCTATTCGACGATGAAACAACACATCCGTTGGACACGAAAAGACACATTCGTTCGACACGAAAAAACACATTCGTTCAACACGAAAAGACACCCATTCAAGGATGAAACAACATGTCCGTTAGGATGAAACAACACATCCTTTAGGATGAAAAGATACATCTGTTTGTCGACGAAAAGGCACACCCTTTCACTACCAAACTTTTTATTCAGAACCAATATATTGTCTACACAATATATATATATATATATATATATATATATATATATATATATATATATATATATAAATTCCAACAATCCCCCACATGGATAAGAAGTCAAATCATCGTGACAAAAAATGCATAAGAGTATAAATGCAGAGTGTAATTTCCTCAACGAGAAACAACTGCATCGAGATAGGTGGAGTTACCTTTAAACCTTCTCTAGTGAAAACCTATCGGATATACTCGGTCAATCGGTGGTCTAGGTCGACTTGAACCGTCAACCTTTAGTGTATACCTAGACAATAGGAGTCACACAATTGCTTCTCTAGCATAGTTGGTCCTTCGTTGTGCCCATTTTGGCCGTGGGACACCTGCCTGGTTCTGCGAGTGTTTTAGAGAATCGGCCTTTGAAAAATTCTCATAGAAGCGGCCCTCACTTCACACTCACATAGGTGATTTCTTGTGATGTAACTCACTATACATCATCTGAACACAACAGATTAAGAAATCATTAAAAGCCTAAGTGCTTACCCTCATAAATACACTGTCTTGTCTTAGGAATGAGTATGAGTTTAAAAACTCCACAGTGTTTAAACAGTCGACCATCACTTAGTTGTCTCTTTGAACCTAGTTCATGGGATCTCCACTCTTCTAGGTAGAGTTACCGCAATGCTCAACAATTGATAGGCCTTAAACCCATTCCTTTCGACAAATTTTCAACCAACTCTCAAGGAATCCCTTTGGTTAACGGATCCGCTATGTTCTCTTTAGACTTAACATAGTCAATTGTAATAATTCCATTCGAGAGTAGTTGTCTTACGGTATCATGTCTACGACGTATGTGTCTAGACTTACCGTTATATATGACGTTCTTGGCCCTTCCAATAGCTGCTTGGCTATCACAATGTATGCATACAGATGGTACTAGTCTTGGCCAATTAGGAACATCCTCAATAAAATTACGAAGCCATTCGGCTTCTTCACCGGCCTTATCTAAAGCAATAAATTCTGTTTCCATGGTTGACCTTGCAATGCAGGTTTGCTTGGACGATTTCCAAGACACAACACCTCCAGAAAGGGTGAACACATATCCACTTGTGGATCTAGTGTCGTTAGAGTCGGTGATCCAATTTGCATCACAATACCCTTCTATAACCGCAGGGTATTTCTCGTAATGCAAAGCATAATTCTGAGTATACTTCAAGTATCCCAAAACTCTTACCATAGCTTTCCAATGATTCTCATTTGGGTTACTGGTAAAGCAACTTAACAGACTTACTGCATAAGCAATATCAGGTATGGTGCAGTTCATAACATACATAAGGCTTCCCAACACTTGAGCATATAGCTTTTGTGCTGTAGCTTTACCAGTATTCTTTAATAAACTCATATTAGAATCTACAGGGTTCCTCACAAGAGTTATATTCAAACTCTTGAATTTCTCAAGAACCTTAGCTATATAGCGAGCCTGTGATAAGGCCAACCCTATAGATGTTCTATGGATTTTAATACCTAGGATAATGTCTGCTATCCCCATAACTTTCATATCAAACTTATTTTTAAGTAATTGTTTAGTAACATTAATCATTTGATTATTACTACCCCATGATCAACATGTCGTCTACATAAAGACAGACAATGGCAAAACCTTTTTTAGTATTTCGAACATAGACACATTTGTCACATTCATTAATTCGAAATCCATTTGACAACATAACTTTGTCAAATTTCTCATGCCATTTCTGTGGAGCTTGCTTTAACCCGTAAAGGGATTTTATTAAGTGACAAACTTTCCGTTCTTGTCCTGGAACAACAAAACCTTCAGGTTGTTCTAAATATATCTCTTCTTCCAGGTCGCCGTTTAAGAAGGCGGTCTTAACATCCATTTGATGTGTTTGTAATCCATTCAATGCAGCTACCGCGATCAACATCCTAATGGATGTGATCCTTGTAACCGGTGAATAAGTATTGAAATAATCGAGACCTTCACGTTGCCTGTAACCTTTTACCACAAGCCTTGCTTTATATTTATCAATAGTGCCATTCTCTTTCATTTTCCTTTTGAAAACCCATTTATTTCCTAAAGGCTTATTGCCAGGAGGAAGATTTACCAATTCCCAAGTGTGGTTGGACAAGATAGACTCTATCTCACTATTGATAGCCTCTTCCCAGAATGGTCCTTCCGGGGACGTTATAGCTTCCTTAGACGTTCGAGGCTCATTTTCTAATAAATATGTCATAAAATCATGTCCAAAGAATGTGGCGGTCCTTTGCCTCTTGCTACGTCTAGGTTCATCTTTTACATCCTCTACATGATCAATATTAGTTGTAGCATCCCAAGGTATCACAACCTGGTCATCATTATTACCATTTGATTCTTGTATTTTCTTATACGGAAATACGTCTTCAAAGAAAGTAACTTCCCTTGATTCAATAACCGTATTAACTTGTATGTCTGAGACATCAGATTTATAAACTAGAAACCGATAAGAACCACTATTAAGTGCATAACCGATGAATACACAATCCACGATTTTAGGTTCGATTTTCAACCTCTTAGGTTCAGGAACCGCAACCGTAGCCAAGCACCCCCACACTCTAAAATATTTCAAGGATGGCTTCTTTCCTTTCCATATGTCATATGATATACTCTTTGTCAAACACCCCCACATTTCAAGATAATTCAAGGTAGGCTCCCTACCTTTCCATATTTCATAGGGGATGTTCTTAATTTTCTTGTGGGGTACTTTACTGATTATATATGATTTGTCATTAAATGACTTTCCCCCCACAAACCAGACATCAATAAGATCATATCATTTAATGTCTGGTTTTTTTTTCCCCAGCAATCCCATTGGATTGTGAAGCATAAGGAGCAATCATTTGTTATATAATATCACACTCCAAACTGAACTCCTCGAAGGGTCATTGTAATCTTCCCCTCTATTGCTCCTTAATGCCTTTAACTTTCAATTTAACATTATTTGATTATAACAAATATATCAAATAATAAATTCCAATTTTAACCCTAAAATGATACACAATCATCTCATCATTTATGACATTTGAAATAAAACATATAATTTTGAATTAAATCAACTCAAATATTTGACCACTTTGGTCATCAAGAAATTTATCATACTTTAATTCCAAAATGCAAATATTTTGCAAACACACAGAATTTTAGATTTCACATTTTTCATTCCAAAGTTATTTTTCTTTCATGCAAAACATAACTATCATATAATTTATGACATCAAAATCACCAGCAATTGACATAAAAACATACAATTTGGAATTAAATCAATTCAATAATTTAATCACTTTGATCATCAACAAGATTACCACACTTTAATTCCCAAAGCTGTAATGCATCAATCGATTGTATATATATACAAATCAAAGACGTCACGTTGGTCATGTATTTAATACCACGACAAGGAGCAATAAAAATAGTAAAAGGCCATGAACGGTCAAAAGCCAATAACCCAATATATATGTAAACATTAATTCACAAATCATAACCATCAATAGAAACATTTCAATTTCCATTATGGTCCTCTTGCAATCACCCATTGAAAGCCAATCGGTAATATGGGATGAGACTCATTCTCATACCCATTTCAATTTTTTTTTCTTTCATTTCTCATGTCATTTCTGTTCTACAATCAGAAATTTAATCCGATTTAATTTACACAAAATTAAACCCAACAAATCAATCTGATGATTGATGTCATATTGAAAATTTAAAGCCATAAAACTATCAAAAAAAAAAATGGCTTCTATGAATAAATTCCAATATATATATAAATTCCAATTTAACCATGTCAACGGTCACAAAGCTCTTCACAGACCCACCCATTTTCATCAAAAATGAATTTCAATCTTCTCAAATTTATAAGTTACAACTTAAGGGATATAATGCGATAATATACCATCAAATCTATTAAGTGCACCATATGCAATTAAATGCCAACAAATATATGTCATTTCTGGCATATACCTCAATATATGTCATCATGAAATTTAATCAATGCATCAACTTTAGTATACTGTTATTCATGGGTTGCAGTTACATTATTTTAAAATTTAAACAATGTAACGTTTCCTTTAGAAACCACCGAGTAAAAGGTAACCACTATCCCCAACATTTCATTCTTGATTTACAGAATATAAAACGATGCTTTCAATTGAATGTCTATATGCATTAAAATTACATGATGCCATGTATAAAAAAAATAGATCCAGAATTCCCATTTTTTGTTCATTTCAACCGATGCAATAATTCACTGTAGAATTATACGGAATGAAAACACGAGAATAGGGACTGCTGGGTGTCAGTTTTTTTTTTCTTTTAAAAAAAATTGTTACTGATGGAAATCGTAAACTCAGATTCAAATATTGTCTGAGAAAAATTTGTCACACGAGTCACGAACACCGAGATGCAAATCGCAGGCACAATGCATTCCATGCATTTGAAAAAGGACAATAAAAATGCATCCCGTAACAGTAAGTAGACAAAATCAATATGTTGGCACGATGATAATAAAAAAAGTTGTCTTTATATATATATATATATTATTCAAATGTATAAGACTTTCATGCACCCCAACAGTGGTACGGACATTTCATGAATAAAATAAAAAACAAGTGCAATGCACATTTCATGATCAATCAGAATCATGAATGCAACAGATTAATCTTACGAAAACAATATTTGAAGATAAAATTGTTTCCGAATTTCGTAAATTGAAAATACCGTCTGAATGTTCACATATCAAAACATTAAACACAGATTAGAAATTCCGTTTCTGTTACACAAACAGAAATTACAATTAATCACACAGATTAATTTATCACACGGATTAATAACACAAATTAATCATACAGTAAATAAAACTAAAAACAGTATATAAAATAAGAAACAAAATATACTGATCACAGGTTCAAAACACCAAATTGTCTTAAGATTGTTATAGAAGACAGTGGGTGATATTATATCACTAAGAGATTTGAACCCATGTATAAGGTAGAGGAGGTAGATGATCAGAATTATCACTGTGCAATTAAAAATATTAAAAACAGACTTACTTGATATGTGTGAAACAGACAGAGTCAGAAGAATGAAAAATGCAGTATCAGAGGAATAAAATCCGAGCCCACAGAACGTGTCTCCTTAAGACAATTTGCCCTCTCACTGACGCCACAGGTTGATGGACACTTGTCTCCCAGGATAGAACGGATTTCGTCTGAAGAATGATAGCACTACCAATCAACAGCCCAAACGAACACAACTGAATGCCAGAGGAAACTACACCGGAGTATGAAAAGGAACATGCAAAACCGGAAGGAGAAAAATTTCAGCAGAGTTTCAGTGCAGAAAAATTGGATCCATTTTCTGAAGGTGTCAGTGTCTATTTATAGACAACGTAAAGTCACGTTCCAAAAGGCACCTATTCGACGACGAAACAACACATCCGTTGGACACGAAAGACACATTCGTTCGACACGAAAAAACACATTCGTTCAACACGAAAAGACACCCATTCAAGGATGAAACAACATGTTCGTTAGGATGAAACAACACATCCGTTAGGATGAAAAGATACATCTGTTTGTCGACGAAAAGGCACACCCTTTCACTACCAAACTTCTTATTCATAACCAATATATTGTCTACACAATTTATATAAATATATATATATAAATTCCAACATGTATGACACATACTTTTTTTTGTGGAGACATATCATCAACTTCTTCTTAGGAGGAAATATTTATTTCAACTGCAGTGGGAGCCATATCATGGTGGGAGCCATATCACCTAACAATATTTGACTCATGGTGCCATTATTACTAAGAGACACTGTGAACCCACTATTTTTTATTTATTTAAAAAAATATATGAAATACAAAAAAATAAAAATAAAAAAAATAAAAAATAAAAAAAAAAATAAAAGGAAGAAAATCATTTCTTTTCATCCAATTTAATTCTATTCTCCAACAAATTCAGATTTACCATAGTTCACAAACTTAATTCTAGTTTTACTTTATCAGCTAACTTCTAATTGTAAAAAATTAAATAATCTTCTTTCTAAAGTAAATTTTGAATTAAAAAAAACTCTTTTTCTTTTTTATCGAATTTAAGTATCTTAAGAAATCAGATTAGTTCCTTTAGTTAGTTTTCTTTCCTTTTCTTTATCTTATACCTAGGAATAAAAATTATCCCTAATTTGTGTACTACTTCATGCAACGCTCCCATCACTGTTGAAGATATCTCATCCTCAGAGCTCTCTGCAAACTCTCCTACCCACGCACGGCATCGCTCCTGCAAATCAGCGAAGGACAAAGCATGAAAGTAGAAATCATCAGGAACCAAAGTCTAGAAGCAATGCCTAAAGAGGAAATCAGAGAAGACTGACGAAAGACCCAAGTCTGAATATCTGGCAATTCACCAAAAGACCCCAAGTCTTTCTTGGATCCATTGGGCTCAATGAGGAAAGACTTCTTCTGGTTTATTCTATAAAAGGGCAAAGGAATTCGAAAAAAGGGGTGGGAAAATCAGAGGAGTTTTTCGATCTGAAGAAAAAGAAAAAATCAGTTTGGGTGTTCTTTCAAATTGTGAGGAGTGAAAATTTCTATTTGTATCTGAGAGAAATTGATATATTCTAAATAAAGGTTTTTCTTTTCTTTTTGTCTGAAGAAGAAGAAAAAGAAGAGCGGAAGCCATTTGGATTTTTTTTGAGAGATTTTATAATTGCGGAGTAGGGCTTTACATTTTGAGAAGACTTGTTGTGTGTCAAAATCGAACATTGAAAAGGGGCTAAAGTTATTGTTCAGAATCATTGCAGAAGTCTCCTTTGTGGTAAATTTTATATTTATATTTATATTTATTATATTTAAATTTTAAATATTTGAGAATCAATGCCTTTTGTTTTTCTTAATTGTTTGTATGGCTAAAGTTACTGCAATGTTTTGACCATTTTGTTTAGTTTTTATTTCACTTGTAGACAAACTGTATGACAAAATGATTAAGTAGTTCTTTCATAGAGAAATGAATGCTAGTTTAGGATATATGTAATTGCTTATTCTTAGGTGAAAGATATAAGTTGTTTCGTTAAAACCCAGTCTCTATTTTCTTACCTTTACAACATTGCACATTCCATAGCATCTCTATATGAATGAACTAAGTTGAATGCACGTGAATGTCAAAGTTATTTTTTGAGTCCAGCAGATCTATGCCTAACTTGTTGTCTTTAGTGCAGATTTGTTTTGGGATTATCAAAGCATATTTTGTGAGTGGTTTAAGAAATCGTTTGAAAGTGGCTTAAGGATTTGTTTTTTTTTTTTTTGTAAATCTCTGTTTTAGCATGTATAGATCAATGTTTCATTGCTCTCTTTTGTTAACTTTTGTGGTATCTGATGGTGTTCTCGTAGATTTATTTATTGAATTGTTTTGTGTTGAGTGTTATGAAGGTTTTTTAATTGGTATATGTAAGTTAGGATTCTTTTTATGAAGCAAAAGAAATGAAGTTTTTGTTGGGAAAAATCGGTTCCCTCAAGCTCGGCTAAGCAGCCTTTGTACGAAAGTCAATCAACAAGATCCTGATCTTGGATCTCGGCAATACATCGGCCTGAACTTCACCAGGTCAGGCAGCGCAGCGGAAAAATCAAAACGAAAACACAAAATAGGAGAGAGAGACAAGAAGAACACAACCAGATTTAACGTGAGAAAACCTTCTTCAATGAAGAAGTAAAAACCCACGGGACCTAGTCCAGATCAAAAATCCACTATGAAAATAATGGTTACAAATAATCTGAATCACCAATGTGGTGGTTAACTCAACCTCTCCAACAATGGTGATAATCAAACCTCCCTAGAGATGTTTCACTCAAACTCTCTCTAGAGATCTCTCAAATACAAAGCATAAAGCTTTGCTCAAACAATCAAATAATTCTCTCAAATTTTCTCTCTAATCTCTTAACCTAGCCTCCACCCACAACTAATGAATATATAGAGGAGGTGAGATCTAGGGTTAGGGTTTTTAGGAAACCCCTCAATGGGCTTGGGCTTAGCATTGAAAGAGAAAGCCCAACAAATCTCCCCCTCTTACTTCAATGCGTCGGCTTCAGCATCAACCCGGCTCCTTCACAGCAGTCTTCAAATATTCTTGCTGGAACCGGCTTTGTCATCATGTCGGACCAATTTTGATCATTGTGCACCTTGACGAGTTTGAGCTCTCCACCTTCCACCATATCCCGGATCCAGTGATACCTCACATCAATATGCTTAGTGCGGGAGTGATAGGTTGAATTCTTCGCAAGATGGATTGCACTTTGATTGTCACAACCTAGCTCGTACTTGTCTTGATCATGGCCGAGTTTCATGAGGAACTTCTTCATCCACAGCATCTCTTTGCTTGCCTCAGTAGCGGCAATGTACTCAGCCTCAGTTGTCGATAGTGCAACACATTTCTGAAGTCTTGATTGCCAAGAGACAGCTCCTCCAGCAAATCTCATCAAATATCCTGTAGTCGACTTTCTTGAGTCGGCGTCTCCCCCTAAATCAGAATCCGAGTAGCCTTGCAACTCGGCTTTTCCTTCTCCAAATCGGAGGAATAAGTTGGTCGTACCTCGAAGGTACTTGAAGATCCACTTCACTGCTTCCCAGTGCTCTTTGCCGGGGTTTGACAAATACCGGCTTACCATTCCAACAGCATACGCCAAGTCGGGTCTAGTGTAAACCATTGCATACATCAAGCTTCCGACGGCGGATTGGTAAGGGACCTTCATCATCTCATCTTTGTCTTCATTAGATCTCGGACATTGCTTCTGGTTCAGCTTTATGTATCCGGCAAGGGGGGTGCTCATTGTTTTGGCTTTGTCCATGCTGAATCTCTTCAGAATCTTCTCAATATATTTCTCTTGACTCAGCCACAGTAGCTTCTTTTGTCTATCTCGGATGATCTTGATTCCGAGAATCTGCTTTGCAGGGCCGAGGTCCTTCATTGCGTAGGACGAGCTCAACGCCTTTTTCAGGGCGGCTATCCTCGATTTGTCTTTCCCTACAATAAGCATGTCGTCAATATATAACAACAAGATCAAAAAATCTCCGGCCTCATACATCTTCACAAATACGCAGTGGTCGGCTTCTGTCTTTTCAAACTTATGATCAGTCATGAATGATTCAAACTTCTTGTACCACTGCCGAGGTGCTTGCTTCAAGCCATAGAGGCTCTTCTTCAACCGACATACCAAGTCTTCTTGGTCTGGAGCTTGGAATCCTTCAGGTTGCTCCATATATATTTCTTCTTCTAAGTCACCGTGAAGAAATGTCGTCTTCACGTCCATTTGTTCTACCTCGAGGTCCATCGAAGCCGCCATGGCTAACATGGTTCGGACCGAGGTCATTTTCACCACAGGAGAAAAAATCTCCTCAAAATCAACTCCTTTCTTTTGATTGCAGCCTTTCACTACAATCCGGGCTTTATATCTCGGTTTCTGCCCGTTCTCTTCATTCTTAATCTTGTAGACCCATTTATTTTTCAAAGCTCATCTTCCTTCTGGCAACTCGGTCAGCTCATAATTCTGATTCTCGTGCAGAGACTTCATCTCGTCTTGCATTGCCTTTTCCCATTCTTCTTTCTCTGAGCTCGTCACAGCCTCATCATAACTCTGAGGCTCATTATCTTCAGCAACAACGGTGTATTCATCAGATGGGTATCTCGTAGAGGGTCTTCTTTCACGAGTTGGATATCTCGCCTGTTCTTCAGCTTGAGAACCCGGTTCATCATTCTCATCCCGGATCTCATCATCAACTCGGACCTCAGTGTCTTGTTCATCTTCAGCTTGTTGTTGATCATCAATTCCTTCATTCTCTTGATTTTCTCCCCCTGCTTCAGCTCGGACAGGAGGAACGGGTTCTTCACGTCTGACAGTAACCCGAACTTTGGGCTTCGAGATGTCATGAATGTTCTCATGCTTATGAAAGATCACATCTCGGCTTCTCACTATCTTCTTATTGATTGGATCCCAAAGTCGGAACCCGAACTCACATCTCGGCGAACCAAGATAGATGCATTCTTTTGTCTTCGCATCGAGTTTTGCCCTTTCATCTTTAGAGATATGCACGAAAGCTCGGCATCCAAACACCTTCAATTGATTGTAGGCCGCTTTCTGACCTGTCCAGACTTCTTCTGGAATTTCTCCTTCAAGTGGCTGTGATGGTGAGAGGTTGATCAAGTCAACAACTGTTTTGACGGTTTCTCCCCAGAATGATTTCGACAATCCGACATTGGACAACATACTTCGGACCTTCTCTTCAATAGTTCTATTCATCCTCTCAGCAAGTCCATTCAACTGTGGAGTCTTGGGGGGGGGGGCGTCTTCTCAAGTCGAATCCCGGCCGCTCTGCAGTATGCATCAAATGGGCCGCAATACTCACCACCATTATCAGATCGGACCACCTTCAGTTTCTTGCCAGTCTCCCTTTCAACCATTGCATGGAATTCTTTAAAGGATTGGAGTACCTAGTCTTTAGACTTCAACAAATATACCCACACTTTGCGGGAGTGGTGATCAATGAATGAAACAAAGTACTGAGCTCCTCCAAGGGATCTTTCCTACATGGAGCAGACATCAATATGGACGAGGTCAAGAATATACCTGCATCGTCTGGGTTGATCCGGTCTCACAAAAGAAACCCGGTGCTGTTTTCCAGCTAGGCAGTGCGTGCAACTCTCCAACGCTTAGCCTTTCAACCCGGTCAGTAATCCCTTTTTGTTCAGGATCTGGAGCCCTTTCTCGCTCATGTGGCCGAGGCGCTTGTGCCATAGCTCCAAGCTAGGTTCATCTCGGACAGAATTGGCTTCTCCGCCATTGATCTTTCCTTGCATCACGTACAAGGACCCTTCCTTCTTACCTCGGGCCACGATCAAGTTTCCCTTGGCTAGCTTCCATCTAACACTGCCGAAGTAGTTTACTTACCCGACATCATCAAGTTTACCTATCGAGATTAGGTTCAAACGCATGTCAGGAACATGCCTTACATCTTTCAACACAAGTCGGCATCTGACATCCGTGGTCAGAGTTACATCACCGACACCAATAATCTTGCTGGTCACTTGATTTCCCATCTTCACGACTCCAAAATCACCACCTCGGTAAGAAGAGAAAAATCCTTTGTGTGGAGTAACGTGGAATGAGGCACCGGAGTCAACAATCCAGGTGCAGTCATCATATGTAACATTCAAATAATTATCCTCACCAAGGAGGAATATCTCGACATCCGGGTTGGCAGCCACCGCAGTGGTTAGGGCTGTGCATGGGTCAGGTCGGGTCCGGTTTTTGTCCGACTCGACCCAACTTGGTTTTTATAGGTCAGGTATTTTGACCCGACCCGTTTTAATTTGATCCAAGTCAGGTCTGACTTGGATTGAATTTTGTTGAACTAGTTCAGAACCAGTTTGGATCTGACCTGACTTGGTTTCTGAAGTGGGTCTGACTTGGTTTCTGAACTGGGTCAAATCTGACCTGACCCGTTTTTGACTTGGTTTTCTCACAAAATTTTGTCGAAATTTTTACGTTGCAAAAGACGAAAATTTCGTCACAAAATTATTTTTTCGTCGAAATTTTTACAAAAAAAATTTTTTCTATTGAAATTTAGTTTCCGTCAACAGTTTTGACGAAAATGATTTCTTCCATCTAATGTTTTAAACGAAAATAGAATTTTGTCAAAAAATTAGACGGAATATTTTTCGTTCAAAATTTCGATGGGAATGTGTTCTGACGAAAATTATTTCGAGGGAAATGTTTCATTTGAAACTTTCGACGAAATTTAGATTCTCTAAAGAATTTTGACAGAATATTTTTTTCGTCAAAAGGTTTTTTTTGTCAAAAAAATTTACGGAATTTTTTATAGAAATGTGTTTCGTTGAAAATTTTGATGGAAATTTTTTATCAAAAAACTTGACGAAAATATTTAGTTGAAAATTTTCGATGGAAATGTATTTCGCTAAAAATTTCGACGAAAATTTTTTTTTGTCCAAAAATTTAACGAAAATATTTTCGTCGAAAACTTTTGCCGAAATTTGAAATGTGTAAAGAATTTTGATGAATTATTTTGCAGTCGAAATTTTTTGCCGTCAAAATTTTTTGATGACGAAAATATTTCCGTCGAAAACTTTTGCCGAAATTTGAAATATGTAAAGAATTTTGATGAAATTTTTTGTCGTCAAAATTTTTTGATGTCCAAAATGTTTCCGTCGAAAACTTTCGCCAAAATTTGAAATCTATAAAGAATTTTGATTAAATTTTTTGCCGTCAAAATTTTTTGCCATCAAAATTTTTTGCTGACGAAATTATTTCCGTCGAAAACTTTCGCCGAAATTTGAAATCTGTAAAGAATTTTAATGAAATTTTTTGCCGTCGAAATTTTTTGATGAAAATATGTTTCGTCGAAATTTTCAATGGAAATTGTTTTGAGGAAAATGTTTCATTTGAAATTTTGACATAATTGTTTTACGTTAAAACTTTTCTTTTAATGTAATTGTGAAAAAAAAAATTCACATAATGGGTATGAGTCAAGTTTTGGGTCAATGGGTCAATATTAAAACGAGTCAGGTCTAAAACTGACCCAAATAAAAGTGGGTCAGTATGTAAACCAGTTCAAAAAATATGGGTATTTATGGGTCGGGTCAAGGTCGGATCAAGGGCAGGGCAAGTGAACCAGTTTTTTTGCACACCCCTAGCAGTGGTGCTCTTGTCTTCCCTCTTCTTGGGAATAATCTGATCCGGCTTCACAGAGTCGTTCTTCTCATCATTCTGCAGGGTTCAGCAGTCTGGCTTCTTATGGCCTGTCTTTCCACAGTAAAAGCACTTCAACTCATATTTCGGCTTTGACCGACCTCTGTACTTTCCTCTTCTGTCACGATCTCGATCCCGGCTTTTGCTTCTACCCCGGGAGTCGAATTTTCCTTTGTTCTCAGCAACGTTGGCCTCAGACGTGCTCGAAACACCTCGTTCTCTTCTCCTGATTTCTTCGCCCAGGAGACTGTCTGTCACGACATCCATCTTCAACTTTCCTTCTGGAGCTGAATTACTCAAAGTCACCACTAGAGTATCCCAGCTTTTTGGCAGCGAGCTCAACAGCAGCAAAGCCTGCATCTCATTATCAATTTTCATCTCAGCTTTTGACAGTTGATTCACAATACCTTTATAGGTGTTGAGGTGTTCAATCATGCTCATGTCGTCCTTTGTATTCAAGCTTCACAAGTCGGCGAACCAGGTATGCTTTATTCATGGGAGTTTTCTTTTGAATCATGGACTCCAGCTTCGTCCACAACTCATACGCGTTCGTGAACTCGGACACGTGCTCAAAGAGGCTTTTATCAATATATTTCCTGATCGTGGCTACCGCCTTCCGACTCAGGATCTTTCACTCCTTATCGGTCTTGCCTGCCGGTCTCTCATCAAGGGTAATGGGATCATGTAGATCTTTGCAGTAGAGATGATCTTCCATCATCGGTCTCCAATAGGTGAAATTATCTGCGGTCAACTTGAACATGTCTCCATCATTGGTTATGCCACTGGTCTCCATCTCGTCTTTTTCAGAACCAGTCGAACTCCGGCTCTGATACCACTGTTGGGAAAAATCAGTTCCCTCAAGCTCGGCTAAGCAGCCTTTGTGCGGAAGCCAATCAACAAGATCCTGATCTCGGATCTCGGCAATACCTCGGCCTGAACTTCACCAGGTCAGGCAGCGCAGTGGAAAAATCAAAACGAAAACACAAAACAGGAGAGAGAGAAGAAGAACACAACCAGATTTAACGTGGGAAAACCATCTTCAATGAAGAAGTAAAAACCTACGGGACACTACTAGAAATGTATTTATTTTCGACGGAAAAAAATTCCGTTGAAATTATTGACGGAATTTTCCACGGAATCTGTTTTCTGTCGAAAATTTCGACGAAAAATAGATTCCGTCAAAAATTTTCTACGGAAAATTTTTCGTCAAACGAGATATTTCTTTTTTTTCCCCCTCTCTCTCAAATTTAACGTATAGTCATGTAATTCACACTAATTGTGTGTTTGCTTTCACCAATGTGAATGTGACAATGATAGGTCATGGGAAGATTATTACCTTTACATAGGATCGGTAGCTTCAGCGCGATTAATATCAAGTTTGTGCATTGAATGTCAGTGACAAGTAATGTCTTTGACGATAATCTGTGCAAAATGTTGATTACTTGGCTTGGTTCAATTTCTCTTCATATATTTCTAGAAGTAATCTTTTGGTTTTTACAAGCTGTTGATGAATTTTCTTGTTAATTAATAGTGCATTATAAATTTACAATTCCTTATGCCCGAGGATTTAATATATTTACCTGTTAGCATTTCCCTGATTAATGCAGCTCTGTGACATTTACCAAGCTTGGAGAAGGGAAGTACTAGGAAGAGCTGAAGATTTTGTTGTTCGATTGAGCTAAGAACAAGGTAAGTATTAGATGGCTGGTCTCTTATGTATACATAAATGCATGATTTCCTGTTTAAACGTGAATCTATGAGTCTGGTCTATTTACACCTAGGGTTAAACTGAGTTGACTCTACTAGAAAAAAACTGAATTGAGTCACCACTAACACGTGAAATGTTAACATATCTTTTTTAAAAAATTAATATTTCTTATATTATAAGAGATAATCTTAACTTATATATACATAAAAATTTGTGAGGTTCATGTTTTATTTTTCTCTCTTTTTTCTTCACATGATCGTATATGAACCTCACATACCTTTATTTATATATAAGAGATAAAATTACTTTCAATAATATGAGTTTGATTAATTCATTTTTAAAGACCTTCCATGTATAAATAACTCCAATGACCCAAATATCTAGAGAGATAAAAAAATTTAAATAATAGAAGAAACTCTCGTAAAATGGTGCCTTTCACTTATTTGTTCGCTAGTCCAATAAACTACCTTGCATAAAAAGAAATCAGGCTTGTGCAAAATTTCAATCCATTTAGTACATATAGTACATTACGTTTTACCAATTCTCATCCTCCACTGCCATCTATATTCTATAGGTAACAACAAAACATAGGGATAATAACAGCACTAAAAAGAATTACTCATGCACCACTAAGTTGTTTAATGTCATTGTTTGCAATCTTTCTATGCATGTACCTCGTGGCTTTGGAATTGCTTTAGCATTTGAATATTTTAATATAGAATTACAATTATGTTATTTTCATAAAAATTAGAATATTTAGGGACTCATTATGATGTGGTTTTATTAATCAGGAACTTACCATGGACAATTTCAAATTAGAAGATGATGCTCCTAATGAAGAAAAAAATGTTCAGAGATGGAAAAAAAAGCCAAGGAGGGTTCAAGTCAAGGAGAGCCTTGACCATGGAGGAATATTTCAAGTTCATCCACTTAAAATCATTATTCATGTGTATGAAGACGTTGCTTCTGATCCTAAGTCTTCAAAACTTATCACTCTTAGGTTTTAATACATGGTGAAGTTGAATATTGTATGTGTTGGAATAGAAGGATTGTGTATTGATATAAAACTTATCACTCTTAGATTTTAGTACATGTTACAATATATACTTATTGTACATCGCTCGCTAATTGTATAAGTCTTTTTGAATACTTAGCCTAATATATGATATAGACTTTTGCGCGTTCAATGTATTGATTAAGGAGATTCCATTTTGATATATTGTTTACTTTGATTATATTTTTTATCAGGTGCAGTACAAAAATTGGTATTAAATTTGTAGAGAGAAATTTAAAAAAAAAAACTCTAAAATTTTTCTACGAAATTTGTATTCCGTCAAAAATCTTTACATATGTTTTTGACGGAAATTCATTGATTTTCCGTCGAAAATCATTACAACAATTTTCAACGAAATTGCATTGATTTTCCGTCGAAATTTTTTGACGGATCCGTTTTCCGTCGAAAACCATCACAACAATTTTCGACGAAATTTCATTGATTTTCCGACTAAAATTTTCAACGGAATCCGTTTTCCGTCGAAAACCATCCTAACAATTCTCGACGAAATTCCATTGATTTTTCGTCGAAAATTTTCCACGGAATTTATTTCCGTCAAAAATTTTCTACGGAATCTTTAATTCCGTCGAAAAAAGGGTTATCAACGAAGTAAATTCCACGGCTTGAATTCCATCGAAAATTCCACGGAATTTTTCCGTCGAAAAAATAAACTTTTTTAGTAGTGGCACCTAGTCGAGATCAAAAATCCACTATGAAAATAATAGTTACAAATAATTAGAATCACCAATGTGGTGGTTAACTCAACCTCTCCAACAATGGTGATAATCAAACCTCCCTAGAGATGTTTCACTCAAACTCTCTCTAGAGATCTCTCAAATACAAAAGCATAATCTTTGTTCAAACAATCAAATAATTCTCTCAAATTTTCTCTCTAATCTCTTAACCTAGCCTCCACCCACAACTAATGAATATATAGAGGAGGTGAGATCTAGGGTTAGAGTTTTTAGAAAACTCCTCAATGGGCTTGGGCTTAGCATTGAAGGAGGAAGCCCAACAGTTTTGATGAGGGGAAATGATGATTTTGTGACTTGAATCTTATTTTCTTTTTCTGAAATGTGTGGGATTCCTTAAGATAAGATTCCTGTAATAAAAATTCTTGGCTTATAAACAACTTGGACCGTTAATAGTCAAATAGTAATGGGTTGCACTCAAACTGTTCGACCATATGACTTAGTGAAAAGTGTTGGTGTCATGATCTATTTTTTTATTCATCATTTTTGTCTTAGATGGAACTTTGGGATTTAAAGAGAGCTCCATTTTGGTTTTTTTGATTTGACAAAAGGCGTGTACAAGTGAGGATCATAACTCTGTTTTTATTATTATTGTTGCAATGTTTAAGATCACTTTTTATATAGAACACCGCCCTTTTTGTTAATAAAAAAATAGGTTGTTCCCTTTTTATATATACATATACTTGTTATTTAAGCTATTCCAAATAGTAAAATTTACAGATTAAGTATCGTAAGATATTAATTCAAGTTTTTTTTTCCATTTTTTATTTACTTCATGTGTTTTAAATTCTAAAAAAAAAAAGAATTACAATAAATTTTTATGTTAATGCTTATTATTGTAAATATTTTTTGTAAGCTATTATGATCACCGTTGTTGTTATCTTATAAAATATTATATAAATATTCATGCATTGTTTTAATGTACTTCATTGTAAAATTCCCTTACATAATGGCTTACAACATTGTTATATGGTTGTCCATTCTCAAGTGTTGTACATGTCATAAGAGTTTACGTATGGCTAAGCTATCTTAAACCTCATGCAATGTAGATAAATTTTAAAAATAAAATATTTACAAAATTGATCAAAATTAGAGTTTGAATTGTAATTATCCAATATTTCCTTCCTCTTCTTTTTGGTACATTCCTTCTTCTTTTTTAAACCACACAATGATTTGTCATGTTGTTGTATGGTCTTTCCATCCTCAAGCATTTTATATATCATATGGATATACGTATAACCATGCTATCTTATATCTTGTGTAATGTGGAGTTATTTAAAATAATAATAATAAATAAATATTTTCAATATCCTAGCAACGATGTACGACGTTGATGTGTGACTCATCACCTCAAGTCTTATAATTCTCGTTAGAGCTTACGTATAACTATGCTATCTTAAGCTCTATGCGATGAGGGATTATTTCAAAAAAAAGAAAAGGGTAAATGATTTTTTTTCTTTTGAATTTTTTTTAATAAAAATCAACTAAACAAATTTTTTTAAAAGAAAGACGTAGTTTTGAGTTTCTCATTGCACTGGAGGATACGTCGGAGGAGCAGAATTTTTTCGTCAAGCTAAAAGTAAAAATTTTAAAATTTTGTTTTCTTTTCTTGTAAATAATTTTAACATCTTGCTTTATTTGGGTTAAACAAATATTTTAAAAATTTTAAAAATTTGCACAACTAATTTAAGGTAACCCATTTTTAAAACGGATGTGTCAGGAGTGCAGTAGGGTTGAGTTTCCAACCTTCTCTGTGCATAATCAGACTCCCAAACCTTGATTCAAAGATCAGTTTACAACGAAAGATTTTTCAATTTTTTTAATTAAAAAAAATTGGTGGCGACTTCATTTGTTTTTATTATTTTCAAAATAATTTCACCTTGTCCCACCAATTCACCCTTTCACTCGTTGTCTCCCCTGAAAGGTAGAATTAGTAGGCGTGAAAATTTTTTCACCTTCCACAACAAAAACATCCATTGTCACATAGAAACGTCATGTGTTAGGGTTGTAGCAGCGATAGCCTTTTTAATGGACTTCATACCGTACAAAAATGCACCGAATAGCATAGGGATTCATTTTTTAATTTAATATTAATTTAATACAATTTGATCAATTTAGTGAATTTAATACTTATTTTAAGGTAAGTTTCATTTGATCAACTTTGATCAAACAATAATTTGTAATATGTCGTAGATTGATAAAAAAAATTAAAAATTAAGAAGGCAAAATTTGACCAGTTGACCTTAAATCATAGTTTACATATTATAATAATATTTGCAACAGCCTGTTTTTAATTATTTTCTTCTAAATTCAGCATGTTAAATAAAGCATATATATAAAGTTTTGACGGTAGGGGCTCAATTAAATTTTTTTAACATTAGCACGAATTTTTAGAATATGTAAGCTTATTTAAACATTTCAAAAAAGTATAGAAACCAACTCAACTAATTGGAAATCTTAATTGATCATTTACAATTATTGGTTAAACAGATGAATTCGTCAATTTACTCTATTTTTTTAAATAAAATAAAATAATTTTTTAAATAAAATAAAATAAGAGATGCAAACAAAGCAAAAGCATTAAACTCACTTAATGAGGAGAGTATAAATATGTTTGAATTGGTTTATTTTATGTTTAAAATAATTTATAATCTAAATCTTATTAATAATTTTTTGAAAAAATTAATTAAAAAACACATAAATTCCAAATATGCACTGGTTTGAAGGAGTGTGAAGCTTTAGTATTTTAGCCCGTTTTTGCTGCCAAGGCAGATGCCAAGTTTGAGTGGGATCGGAGTGAATGAAGAATAAAGAGTCTACAACGCAATACCCATTAACATACAGGGCGGGAGAAGAATGGGTTTCACTGGAATTTGGGCTTGGCATAAATTAATAAGGTTGAAAGGCCCGCAATAAAATCTAACTTATTCATTTTATCATGATTTTGGAGAGAAATGATTTTTTTTTTTATGCTTCGGAAGAGTTTATTAACATAAAAATATTTGACAACATAATTTATTTTTATTCACAGAGAAAGAGTTTTATTTGTTTCAATAATAACGCATTCCACGATGTGTGTATCAAATAAAATAGTGTTCCAAGAATAAATAAACAAAAAAAATATATTTATTTTTGAATTTTTGTTCTCGAGATATCATTTTATTTTCTGGAATAAAAAAATAAATTAATTTTGTCAAATGTAATTTTCAACTATTTTTGTTCAGACTAAAAAAAAGGAGTAGGCTACAAGAACTAGATCCCATTCTAAGACCCAAGACACATAACTAAGAGACGATTGATAGGAATATGCAGTGACGGAAAATTCTAGGAAAGTGAGAGGCAAATTACAGTTTGAAAATGTCTAGATTGTGTATTCATAATTTTTTTTGGGTATATAATGTTAATTAATATAGAGTTATTGACCCTTAGCGTTTACCATATATGTTCCATTCTAATATTGCGTCTTGACTAATTGTAATAAAATTTAAATTTATATATTTGAGTATACCTCACGCATATGTTGAAATAGACTTTGGTTAATTCAATTTACTCGTACGTATGCCTCAAAAATTCACTTCCCAAAGTAATTTGCATGTGCATGTGTCACATGTACTTTTCTTCATTATTGGTTCTCACATATATACTAGTTATATAAGGGACGACTATATTGAATATTGGGAAAAAGCAGAAGACGAAACATAATGGATAAAAATATTATCATCATATTTCCCAGGGTGCATGAACTTAGCATCATCAAGTAATTACGTGGTTGAAAATAACCCTTCGCCCATTATTACACTTTCTTTTTCCCAATCAAACAAATTGAAATATGAATTCGCATAATCAAATAGTAGAAAGTGGATAAATATCAGCGAATCTTCGTGATTTATTTTGAAATTTGTAAGGTATGATTGTATTGGTAAGCTTTTCACTTAGCACTTAGGCATATCAGCTGGTGGCGAAGGCAGTGTGGATGAAGGAGTAGGTCCATTCTCAACCTCAAAAGCCATGGCTAGCCCCCATGGCAAATGAGTGTCTAAATGACAATGCACAAGCCATATACCTGCGTAGTGTTTAAAAAGGTAGAAGAAATTAAATTCAAAATTGGTTATTATAATCCAAGACCCACATAATAAAATTTAGGAAAAAATGTTTCCCTGCAATAAGAGATAAAATTATTTCCAACAATTCAAAACAACTTTGTTTTGGGGATTTAGGGGAAAAAAATGTAGGGTATTTTATTAATTTTACTTTCTTTTTGTATAATATATTTTCATAAAATACCTTGCATTTTTTTCTCACACCCGAAAATGACATCTTTTTAGGTCCGCGGAGATAACTTTATCTTTGTAGGAGAAACGTTAATCTCTAAAAGTTAAGGGAGAAAATATTTCTTTTGTAGAAAAAGTTATCTCTTGTAACCCAAAATTAACCACAAAAGCATTTATTTCCTAGAACCAATAATGATATTTAGAGTTTAGGAAAAAAAATATAAGGCATTTTGAGAATTTCATTTCTCTTTTATGATATGAATTTAACCAAAATACCTGTATTTTATAAAAATCCTAAAACAAAATTATTTTGAATTATAGGAAATAACTTTATTCTCTTGGAGAAACACATTGAACCCAAATTTTTTTTGATTAAGTCCCTTAAAAAAATCAATTTAATTAGCTGAAGAAACCAACCTGGATTATCTGCTCGGAATCTGACGACAGCCCATCCTCCCACTGGCACAGCAATTGTGTTACGCATTTGAGGGTTATCAAAATTAAACTTTGGTTCATCAATGGTGGAGTTATAATTCCCAAACCCTTGAGCCAAAACATGGAAATTGAAACTATGGATGTGCATGGGATGGTTCTCCGCAGCAAGGATAGCATTATTTTGAAGCACAATCTGTACCGTTGAATTGAATTTCAAAGTCTTCACCTTGGTTGATTTGGGTGCAAATGCAATTGACAAACTCAAATTATTACTAGTATAATCAAACACAAACGGAGGCTGATCTGGAAAGTCTTTGGTGTAAACCCCACTAACGTTGTTGTAAAATGCTTCCAACATAGAAAACTCTCTCCCACTGGGTAACACAAAGGACTCATTGTTCATGCTGGCAGAAAGTCTGTTACCATTAGGGCCACCACATGTGTTGTTTGGGCCTGGAAGGTTACATTGGTCAAGGTTAATACCAAAAGTGATGAACATGTTTTCATCCACGTTACGAGGAACAGGGACCCAGTGGGGACCACTAACCAATCCTGTTATGTTTGTGTAGAACTTGTGTGCTGTTGGTGTGTCAGATTGATCTGGTAGGTCTGGCATTATGGGTGGTGATGCTGATGAGGTACCATTGTAAATTAACACTCCTCTAGTGGTTGAGTTGTTGATTCCAACGTTTGGGGCTGAATGGTATGGTGTGAAGGCCATGTAATATGAACCCACGGTTTGGTTTGTGCTTAGGATTGCATCAACGGTTTGGCCTGGTGCTATCACGATAACGTCCGTTTCATAGGATTGGGTATATGTGGCATCGATTGCTACCACTGTGAAAGTGTGGTTGGCTATCTTGAAGAAGTGTTGCTCATTGAGTGCAGCATTGATTATTCGCAACAAGTAGGTTTCTCCTTGATTCACATTGAGTTGGTATGTCTCTGAAATTACATCAAAGTCGAAATTAGAGATAAAACCGTTTCAGGTGGGAAAAATACTTAGGTGATCTCCATGTTATTATTAGAATTTTATAATAAAATGTATGTTATATTCTTAATCTTAATTGTAGATTTCACTTATATTTAACGAGTCTAATTTTTAAGTTAAGTGAGTCTTTAGTTATAAATGAATCAAATGACGAGAAAATCTTCTAGTAAGAATAAGAGTTTTATATTTATTTTTTGTCATTGATAATTCACTTGTATTCAATGGTTCACATAACTTGCAATTAAATATAAGTAAAATCAATGATATTTAAGATTGAAAATGTAACTTATACAGGTGTAAAATGATTCATATATATATATATATACATATAATGAGATGCATTTATATTTGAATAATACATTTGAATTTTCACATTACACATGGTCAAATATTACATGGGGGACAATTAAAATTTGAAGAAAATTAGATCTTCGAGTGTTGAAAATATTTAAATGTATGAACTAAACTTCGTTTGCATATATATGAAAATTTATGGTTATGTTAAAACAGTTAACTTACGATTTTGAGAGCAATTGTAGGTATCGCCTGGAAAGCCATTAATTGTGAAAGCATCTGACAGGGCTGGAGCAGCGCCAGTTGCTGTTGCATTATTCTCAACATCAATAACGTTGGCATTCCACCACTCCCCTGCAATTAATTATCAAATGTATTTAGAAAATTTTAACTTAATACTAATTAGAGGCTCAATAAAAATATAAAATTATTTATCTGTATTCCTTCGATCACTTAAGTTTTTTGAAGCAGTTAATATATGATATTAATTGTATCACAATCTTTATAATAATTGTTTTTAAAATTTTATCTTTATTGTTTTATTTTTTCAATAAAATATTAACTTTAGGCATCAGGGTAAATAAATTTATACATTAAGAAAACTCTTAGTGGACATGTTAAAGACATAAAAAAAATATAAAATTATTCATGTATCTTAAACTAAATAGCTAAATTTTTATAGATGGTTAGTTAGTTGATGACATTGATACTATAAATTACAACTAGATATACATTCTTCTTTTCATTTAAAACATTGATTTAAATAGTCAAATCACTTGCTTATTCGAGGGAATAGAAAAACAAAAAAGATTAGTACCAAGCAATATGGGGACTTCTTGGTTGACCGAAGGGAATGGGTATGAGTTTCCTTCTTGAGGGCGAATAATGAGGGCTCCATGGACGGTTGCACGTAGAAAAGATGAGTGAGCATGCCACCAAAGGGTACCTTCTTGTCCTGTTATGGTAAAGTTATAGGTAAAATTCCCACCAGAGGGTATTGGACATTGAGTTACATATTCAGGACCGTCTGACCATCCGCTTAAAAGTTGAAAAATTCCATGCCTGCGTAATATACCGTAAAAGATACCTAAATTTAGTTACAAATGATATATAAAATAATAGATGTGAAAGTAACTAAAATAATAATAATAATGATGATGTGAAAGTAACTTCATAGTTGTTTCCACATTTAATCATTTGTTATGGTTAGTCAAAAAGAAGAAAAAAAAAGACAGATATGTTGGATACGTTTCTACGTAGAAAATTTACACATTCAAAGATGATATTTAGAAGAAACGTGAAAGTCTCATTTTTGGATTATTGAATACAAGTAATAGCTAAACGTGAAATAAGTTTTCACATTACTAGAAGAAGTATCACGATACAGGTGCGAAGAAAAAAAATCTATCTTAATAGCAGTTTTTTTTTTTCATTTAAAAAAGTATAATAAAAACTTGACTTAGAAATTATTCTGAACCCTTTTCCCTGGACTTACCATGGAGCTCAATCATTCGGGACATTGTCAAACTGCCGTATTTTTTAATATAATATACTTGAATGTCATGAAAAAAATATTTTCAAATTGCCACAATACCATAGTCGCTGAGGTAGTCAGCTACTATAGTCGGGACATGTGTCATTTCCCCAGCGGTTAGAAGGCCTGGTTGCATCAAAGTAGCTGACTACCTCAACGACTTTTGGTTAAATGAGTTGCGTGTCCAGCCACTGAGGACGTGACACGTATCCAGCCCATAGTAACTGGCTATCTCAACGACTATAGTGTCGTGACAGTTTGAAAATTTTTTTCGACTCAGTAACATTAATTGAGATATATTATATTCAAAAAAGGACAATACGGTCAATGTCTCCAATCATTCATTTCACTACACGATAATATATCCTTTTTACCGGGATCTATAGGCACTAAGGGTCCTGGACACCACCAAAGTAACACACCCTTTTAAAATATCCCTCGACTAACTATATAAATTACATTTGTAAGTATAGAGAGGACGGTTTGTCCACTCTCACCATTGCACTTTCGTATGCACCTCTTTGATTTATATCTAAGTTACATATTTGCATATAAGTTACATCCGAATCAATGTTGGACATTGATCTTATTTATATTTAATGACTCTAATTTACTATATATGTGAGCCGTGAAATATAGACAAATTAATGGTAAGAATTTGGTAAGACTTATTATTTTTATACAGGCGTAAGAATAAGCTATATATATATATATATATATATATATATATATATATATATATAAAAGTTATTCTCCCTACTTTATTTTCATACTTATTTTGTCTACCACTTTCCAACACCATTAAATTAGAATTTCAACTAACCTTTACTATTTTTCTTCATTTGAGATTCTGATCTAACGGTGTTGAAAATTTGTAGGCATGAAAAAAAAAATAGATAGAATAACCTATCCTTATATATGAATTGATTTGATTGAGAAATGATGCGGAAAAGTTTACCAATGAACGGTAAGATTGTAGGGTGAGTTGTTCAATACATGGACGACAAGAGTGTCACCCTCTTGAACATTAATAGTTGGTCCAGGCAGGCTTCCATTAACTGCAGTGATCACATGTTGATCACACAAGCGCTGCACAGTTAAGTTACCAACCTGCAATAAATAAAATTCCAATGAATGTCATGCAATATACATAAACAGCAAGGCTAACTTTTTATGTACGTGGAAATCAATATAAATCTTCATCTCTAAAGAAACAAAGGGAGAAGAATAAACGAGCCCATACATTAAAAGTGTGTTCCACAACAGCAGCAGACGTCAAGGAAGAAGTTAGCAGAAGAGCAAAAGACCACGCTAGAGAAAACGCAAAATGTTTCATGTTAAAGGACGTGATGATCGCAGTTTAATTAATAAAATAAATTACGAAATCTCTGTGTAATGTGTTGCCTCGAAGCAAAAGATCTATCCTATATATATAGAAACTCCCTGAGACTTGATGTTTCCACCATTACGCGTTTAGTGTTGTAATTATAATAACGGAATGAGGTTATGACATAAGGCATTTGAATTTTCGTCACATTAGGAGAACAAATTTTTTTATAAAATTAAATATGTATATTTGACTTTGCCATCGTGATTATTCACATTGAATAAAAAACTACTGTCGGTCAATAATATCCTGTTATGAGCTAATTAACCCGAAATTTTAATTGTGATTAATTAGCCTCTGACTTCTGACTATACGGTCCAAAAAAACGACCCCTTTATTAGTTTATATATGGTGCTGATAATTAATTATTCTTTTCTTTTTTTAATTCTCCATCGGTTGATTGGAATTCCCAATATTTATTTTTTCTATTTACATAGTTCGAATTTAAAATCTCTTGTTAAGGAGAATAATTTTTTTATTGACCTAATCGATATTTAATACTAATTAATTTTTATTATTTCAAATTTTAGGAACTTTTACCATTGACATAATAGTTAATGTTTCATAAGTTATCACCGAAAAAATTACAATATATTTAGCATATTGTACACGCAAACGTGTCCGTGATTGGTTAATAATTTGTCTGTCTTGTAATGAAAGTCAAAATGTGGATTTTCGTAACAATTCAAACAAATTCATCAGTGGAAGGGGAAAAAAGCGAAACTGGGGACAGGTTGATACATAAATTTTATAGGGGGACGACATAAATTTTCTTATGTTTAGTTATTTTATAAGGAAAACGATACACGTTGTAGCAGCCCAATCCATGGACAGCTTGGTAGCATGAATCACTGCCATTCCCTTGCCAAACTCTAGGGTGGTGTTTGGCTTGAGGCTTTTTACAACTTTCTTATGCAAATGTGCTGAGGCTTCTTGAAATGTCGTGTTTGGTGAAAGGTGATTTACTCAGAAACCCATTCATTTAGGATGCATTGATTTTTAAATTTTGGAACCGAAAGACAGCTTTATGTACTGTTTGGAAAGCTTTTTCGGAGATGGTTTTTTGTTAAAAAGTTGGTAATCTCACTGTTCACTCAAATTTTTCACTATATATTACCTCCAACCAAACATACATTTCCTAAAAGTTACTTAATTTTTCCAGTAAAGTTTTTCCCCATCAAACTACTTTTTTTAACATTTTTCTATTTATCTCACTTTATCTCACTTTCTTACCATTTCCCTATCAATTCTATTTCCCTAGTATTCAAAAAATTTCTCCTCAACCAAACGCCCCCTAGAAGCAATATATTTGAGTCCAATAGCAGACTTAGAATTTTTTTTTTAATGTATGCACCCTTAGAATAAAGGAATAAAGAAAAAAAAAATTAAAGAAAATTTTAAATATATTAAAATACAAAAGAATATATATAAATTTTTTTTAACTTAATATAAAAAAAGTAATCAAGAGTCAAATAAACTGTTACAATAGAACATTTTGGGTACTCCAAAAATTATAGGCCTCAATTTAATCTCTTAAGGAGAAAAAAAGTCTACTCGTGATTCCTCAGAATTCAAGAATAGACTCAGATAATCAAAATCATGGTCCTCAGAAAATCAAAAAGATCCACATTAATCCCTCAAAATGACTAACATGGGTCTATTTTAGATTTTAAAGTGATAACGAGTCGACTTTTTTTTTAAGAGATTAAATTGGATCATGTGATTTTTGTTCATGACCCAAAATATATTTTATTTTTTTTTCCAAAAAATTTGTGTGTGCAGTTACACACACTAAAACATACACAGGTCCAGTGAGTCTTAGTGTCTTGTTTTCAGCATGAATCATATGTAATTTCAACCCTCTGGTTGAGTTAGATCTTTGAGAATCGATGCATAGAATAAAAAAATTGTATATTCATAAAAACAGCAACACAAAATTTATTACAATATCCTTTGTATTTTTTATTATTCTCACAATAGAGTTATGATAATAAAAGGGTAAGAAGTTTTTTTCCCCACTTTTTGTGTGGTAGACAAAATATTATTAGCTGATGTGGACCAAAAGTATAAGCTACAAACTATAATAGAAGCCCATTGAATTAAGACAAGGCCCATCATAAGATTAAACCCAAAGAAGTCCTTAACTAGTAAACGTGTACGATACATGTATACGATAACTTGCAGATTACCCAACATCCCAAAGTTGATCATTGCCTCATTCAACCAATGACTGAATGGCATAGACAAACTTTCAACTAAGTCTCCAATGCAGCTGAGCAATATGCATTCCACATAAAAATGTAGACTATGAAGGTCATCCAAATGAGCCAATCTAACGGCATATCAATTAATACAACAAAGAAAAGCTATCAGTCAAGACTAAGTCATGCCAGTGATGCCACACACTATGGAGAGAGAAAAGATCTGGGTACATTCAAACAAAGAGACAAAAGAGCCAAGTACATTGATCTTTCCCATATAACATATACTTATTCACTCAAACACATGCTTGAGCATCAAAATGCCTTGCAAGTACCAATCCCACTTCTAATTCTAGTTAAATCATTCTGCTTGCGACATCTAGGCTTCATCAAAAGATACCATCTTGCTTGAAAGTCAACAATCCTAGACAAGCTTCAACACTATAATATCCCAAATTGGACTAAATTCAATCATATAAGATTAGGTCCAATTTTTTTTTGATACATAAAGAAAATAAAAAGCAGAAAATAAAAAGAAAAGAATCAACTGCCACCTCTAATTTAAGAAGTGGCTGAGGAGTTCGCAAACAAAAGCAAAAGTAATCTCGGAGGAGTTTCTAAGAAGACAGATTCATTATCCATATCTGGGCGGTATAGCAGGAGGTTCGTCAGGTAATCGGCGCAACAATTGGCCTCCCTCAATGTATTAATAAAGTGGACTTGCCAGTTACGATTGATCACTACTCGAATCCGAGTCACAAAAGATGACTCATGAGCTTTCTCACCATGCCTAGTAAGCAATGCGACAAGAGAGCTTGTGTCACTTTCAATGATTAGTTTCCTTATGCCCTTACTCCAAGCCAACTGGAGCCTTTTCAGAACACCCCACAATTTGGCTTTCCATGCTAAACAAGTACCAATTTGTAAGAAAATCCACCTCTCCAGCTGCCACTTGAGTCTCGCAGCACCCCACTACAAGCAGTGACCCCCAAATTGCCCCTAGAAGCACCATCTGTATTTAATTTAATAAATTATTCCAAAAGAGAGGTGTCCTGTACAAACGCATCGCACATTTGCTGCACATTTTCAATCACAGTGAGATGCGAATGGATAAATGGAGGGGATGGTTGGCCATGTGCAACTAAATTACGCCACTACCATATCATCCATGGTGCTCACTGGCAAGTGTACCGATCGCACAAGTAATACAGTGATAAGAAAGTTATCGTCTCCACAGGGATTGGGATCAAATATCAAATAATTATCCTTTTAAGATGGAAGGAATTCATATGGGTGTGTGAAGGTTGTTGTTGATTTTGAGAAAAAATAAGAACTAAAAGTAAAGACTTATTTTTCCAAGGTTTTTGTTTATGAGAAATAAAATAGAAATTGATTTTGTAAAATATGAGAAAGCGTTGTAGCTAGAGTACACTCACCGAATGATTCCCACTTCTTACTTTGGATTGATTTACAATAGTCATTTACATAAATACTCAGATAAATTATCATCTAAAAATATTATTAGTTAACCCTCAATTCCTTGTAAGATTAACCCTTTAACCCCAATTGGAACTCCAATTCCTTGCAATGTTCCTTATGGATTTAAGCAATGAACACAATAAATTAAGCATCTGCAATCAAATATACGTCTAGTTCTAGCACACATACCAATTGTTATCCTATTCCCTTTCAAGATTAAAAACCCCAATATTCCTATCTAGGGTTCTAACCCTCAAACTATCATCAACTATCAGATTGATCAATTCTAATAAAGAAGATAGAAATTACGCACAGAGTAGAAATAAAGATAAATATATAAACTAGTAATTATAAACCAATCCGTTGTAACAAGGGTTCACATAGGATTTGTGACCCTAACCACAATAAAAAGAACTAGCCAACCATTGTCATGGCTGACATAAAATTATAAAAGATAAAGAAGAAGAGAGTAATTACAAAAAGAGACTAAGAACAATCATACGTTCCTCTCCTCATTCTGCAATCCTTGTTCCTTCCTCTCTGCCGTCGAAAAGTGCCTCGTTTCTGTCATAAACCTCCTTTTTATATATCTCCCCATCGTCTTCCAAAATTGCCCTTAAAAGACACGATGATTTTTTTTCGCACAATGGCGTGGGCTGGTGCCAGTGTGGCGCCAACTTGCGCCATGCTTCTGTCATTTAAAAAACACGTCCTGAAAAATTCGCAAACCGGCGTGGGTTGGCGCCAGTGTGGCGCCAACTTGCGCCAACTCTCTGCCGTTTGTGCCAACGCGGTCATGTGCAATCGTAAACCGGCGCGGGTTGGCGCCGGTGTGGCGCCAACTTGAGCCAACTTCCTGGAAATTGTACTGAGGAGCACGACGCCATCTTGCGCCAGAATGGCGCCAGTTTGCGCCAACTTACTGGAATTTGGCCCAAGGTTCACCCGTGTGGAGTCACGTTCAACAAGCTTTTTACAATTTTGTAGTTTTCACTTCTTCTACCTATATAATCACAACCAATAGGTGAGAAATATCATTGACATGGAAAGAATCAATATAGTAAGCAAATATGTATATAAATTGCTCTTTTATGAGTCAAGTCTTATCAATTTCAGCTTAGAAAACTACATCTGCCAGAGGCATATCAATCCACTAGCCAACAACAAAAAGAGTAGCCCATGTGATTGTACCTGTACTTCCCCTTATGACTCTAGTTCCATTGTAGCCACTCAAGTAAATCAACATCGAAGAAGGTTTTCCTTTTTGAAGGAGGCAGAATAACAGCTCATATCTTTATGATGAAGGGACAGTCCCCAACAGCATGCAACAAGATTTCTACCTATTCATTGCAGATGAGGTATCGAGGTTCCCCATGTTTTGCTAGGTAATTTGTTATGGGCCAACTTCCATTCAAAAATTTATGCGTTGAGGACCTTTCTAACCCAACAGATTTCTCCAGAATGCATATAGCAAGTGGGCATCATCCATCGTGTTCCCAATAGAGATGTATAACATTTTTTTACCGTGACCCTAGTCGTATTTTCAAGTCTTCCAACCCGACTATCCGATCCATCCTGCAAAGCAAATGGCAAGCAACTTCAAATTTGTTGTATAGTATTTTTCAAGTAGCCAAGTCGCAGTAGCTTAACTTGCCAATTGATGTTGTCATTCATATAATCATACACATATTATTGGGCTTCTTCTTCTGGGACAAGATTAATAATTCCATCAATCAAGGGCTGAAGTCTTGGTGCCCATTTATCCTTCAAGAAAAATCTGAAGTATGATCTCCAATATCCTAAATGACCTTGTTTTCCATAAACAACCAAACCCGACAGAGAGCAATAGATGTAGAGACGTCAACCCTACTACCCATGTATTTTCCTTTCAGGAATCTTACCCACAAAGAGTTTGCTTCATTATGGAATTGCCATGTCAACTTTGAAAGGAAATCATCGTTCATAACTTTCTACCACTTCAGTCCCAGCCTCCCAAACTCCTTTGGCAATGTTAAGGTATCCCATGTAATCAAATAATGCCTATGGTTAGTCTCACTTTCACCACATATAAATCCCTTATGAATCTTTTCAATTTCATCATAGATAGCCTCATGGAGCTTACCATGCTGCATGCGAAAGTAAAGGATCGTAGATAAAACGAATTAGGATAGCGTAATCCTACCTGCTTGTGATAAAATCTGTTGCTGCCAACCCCTTAGATTGGATTTAATTTATCAATAATATTCTTATAATGTTGTTTGGTTGCGTTCACGTGTATCATCCAATCACCTAAATATCTCCCAACATTGCGCACCTATTTGAAGTCGTATCTCTTAATAATGTCCTTAGCAAGTTGTTCTACATGTTCTTTGAGAAGAAGACATTAGTGTTCTGAACACTCAATTTTGATCCTGATATCTCCTCAAACAAATTGATACATTTCAGCATTATTTCCATCTGAGGAAGTGATACCTCTGCAAACAACATTAGATCGTCAGTAAACATTAGATGGGAGACTGGAGGCCTACCTTAATGGGATGCCAAAGTTTCCCTGCCACTGCTATGTTAATGATATGACTTAACTTCTCCATTGCCAGCACAAAAAAATAAGGAGACAATGGGTCCCCTTGACGAACACCCCTAGAAGGGTTAAAGTCAGACGTCTGGCAACCATTTCATAATACCTTAATAGATGAAGAGGTAACAACATTCATAATAAGCTCACCAAAGTGATCGAGTAACCAGATCTTTTGGACAATATTCTTTAAGAAATTCCAATTCAATCGATTATAGGTTTTCTTCAAATCCACTGTAATTTTCATAAAAGGGCGCTTGAGGCACATCTTGTTTATACTGTGAATTAGTTCCTACACCATGATAATATTATCATGAATTTGCCTTTTTGGGGCGAAGCTCGCTTGGAAAGGAGAAATGAGTTGCTCCATAATGGGTTTGAGCCTGTCGACAAGTAGCTTGCTCTGTAACTTGTACAAAATAGAGCAGAGAGATATTGAATGAAATTGACTAATGTGAGATGGGGATGTTTGCTTCGGTATTAACACCAATAGAGTACAGTTGACATGCCAGATAGACTCAGGATGTTGCCACTTTTCCTAAATAAAGCACATACCTTATCTTTTAATCTATCCTAGTTCATTTGAAAAAATATAGTTGGGTAGTAATCTCGCCTCGGTTCCTTATATGCTCCCATATCAAATAAACAGTGCCTAATTTCCAATACTGAAGGAAGCCTAGACCAAAGATTAAGGTCGGTTTGGGCAAGCACAAGCCATATACTATCTAAGGAGATCCACCTTCTGTATTCCATATCTTTAGAGAAAGATTGTTATAAAAGGAACATGCCAAATCATGAAGACATTGAGGGTCTATTACACAACTATTAGTGCCATCCTATAGTCGAACAATCTTGTTTACACTCCTCCTGGCTATAGTTTTCAGATGGTAGAACCTTGTGCTTCGGTCCCCATCGACGATCCACTTTTGTTCAGATTTTTGAAAGTATAGTCGTTTCTCCCTGTCAAGAACCACATTCAACTCCTCCTAGCAAACATTCTCTAATTGGCGAAGACTGGCATCTTCATGCTGGAGCAATTGAGCCTGCAGATCCTCTAGCCTCTTCAACAACTTGGTCTTCTTTTGGAACCATGAACCTCCTTATTTCATCGCTGCAAGGGCTGAACAAAATCTCCTAACATGTGATTGATTTGATAATCTCATTTCTTGTTTTATCTTCATAAGTTGTGGAAACTGAGGGTGGTTCGGCCAATCTACCACAAATCGAAACTGTCTAAGAACCTATGTATTTTGCTGACCTGAAATGAAAATAAGCATAGGATGATAATCGAAACAAGTACGTACCAGATTGCTAACATCAACCTGATGATATTCTATTCGCCAGGATGCATTAGCAAATACACGATCGAGCTTCTTATAAACACGAGGGAGGTGAGGCCACTTAAGTCCTTTCCAAGTGGAGAAAGCACCAGAGCTCGGCAAATCATCCAAATTCCAGTCCTCCAACCGAGCTTTGAATTTGTCACACTTAGAAGGGTCCGGTGGACTACCTCCTTTTTTGTCCGTAACACTTGAAATCTCATTGAAGTTTCCCACCGTTAACCAGGGCTCATCCATTTTCTATTGCTACAAATATTCCTAAAGGGACTGAGAAGATGCTCATTTGGAATAGCATAAACTGAAGTAAAATCAAACTTTCGCATACATTGGATACAGACGCGAGAATGTAGAAATTGGGTAGATTGTCTTACCACATCGACAGACACATGTGAAGATGACCAAAGCCACCAAATACCACCTATAAATCCTTAAGCCTCTTCTAAGGTATATTTATCAAACTCAATTTTCTTCAATAACCACTTGCAATTTAACCCAGAGGTGCAAGTTCTATAATAACTACCAGCTGAATCGAGTATTTGACTACTAAAAACTTCAGGTCACCACCAAGCTCCTTCTTGCCAACCCCTATCACATTCCATAAAAGGAATGAGCACATCATTGAGATAAAGGAGTACCAGGTGTGACATGTGCCTACAATTACTCAAATAGAGAGACTGTTTCTGTTGTTTGCATCCAGATTGTTCTTCGAATTAGTTTTTTCTATTTTCCTTGGACGACCAACGGATCTTGGGGTTGTCCCCACCATTGCGACTTGACATATTCTGCGGGGAATTTCGACAACCTAATCCAAGCGACCACCTTATCCACCGTAGTTTTTGCAGGCTCGAAATTTGGGACCCAGTATTCAATGCTTAAATAATGATCTAGGATGATCCGTGGTCCATCGTACCTACCTTTTGCCATTTCCTCTTTTCTTTCAAATCATACAAGAAAGAAGTTATTCGTTGCATTTGTTACCAGAATTCTTCCTTCTTTTGCCCATATGTGTTCCAGCCATTGTTTCATAAAGTCATAAGATGCCTTTTTTCCCAGGAGCTTCACGATCAAAGTCTGTCACCATTGTTGCCAAGCATTTTGCATAAACGCATATGACAGTTTGAAGTTGGACACTCTGTTGCCGTTTATGCAGATCTGGATGTCAGACTCCAACTCATCCCATTGATTGTGTTGTACCACCTTCGCATATGGCCTCTTTTCCGCAACAACCAGATCCTTTCCATCCACGTTATGTTGATCACCATTTCTGTCTTTGTTAATTTTCGCTCCTTCTCCGCCTTCCATGCTTCCCTGGTTTGCCTCCATGGAGACTACCGCCAAACCCTAGTAAAGCCCAGGGTTTCCCATTTCATTTTTATATACTAGGTCCAATTTCTTATTATCTGATCATATCCTGATTTAGTTATTAACAAAAATTTAGAGGTTTTGTTGTTCTTTGGGTTTATTGTTTGTTTAGTACTTATACTATTTTAACAATCAAACAAAATACAATTTGTGTGTGTTATATTATCCCTATTATTCTTAGAATATTAAATAATTTATTGGCAAAGATGTTTAAAGTCTTTTTAAGAACATCTGGATTTATGTATATTTTTAGGTGGGACGTTACACTAAGAGAAAAGTGGCATTTGCCATCGGATGAATTCAAGCGGTTACCACTGAACCGCCTCAGAAGAAACGTTTCAGGCGGAAATTGGGGCGGCTAACAAGGCCGACGACTTCTGGCATCATAAACCGTCGGACTTGGTGGCGTTTTATCATAATCGCCTTTGTTTAAATGTATTCCTAGGCGGAACTTCTGGCGTTTGGGCTTGACCGACCTAAAATATAAAGAAACCTAGGCGGGTTGGATGTCGAATATGGGAAGTAGTCGCTGATTTCTTTTAAAACAGAGGCGGTCATAATTTAACTGCCGAAAATGGATGTTCGGAGGCGGTTTCAGTAAACAGAGGCAGGTGAATTAGATAAAGCTGAGAAGCGATAATTTACTGTTTAAATAGTATCTAATTTAAATAACCGTGCATGGCCAGTCAAGCTTGGTTGCAGAAAGCTCTTTTCGACGTCAACGAATACCCAACCACCACTTTCTGCCCGCAATCGCCACTCGCAAACGCCGTCGTACCCGCTTCTTTCTTTTCTTCTTCTACGCGTGAGATTTCTCCGTTAAGCCTCATCCCCAAAACCCCCTAAATTGAAAGATCGAATCTTCTTCCCTCTTTTTACAATTTTCCACGGTGAAACTCACAACTGAGTTCTCAATCTTATATGAAAATGGAATTTGCGAATAGTGCAAGAAGGAACAGAGGATGAAAAAGATGGGAAAATAATAGAGACAGAGAGAATGTCAGTCTAGAAGTTCATTTTGTGTACATAAAAGTGTAGAGTATATGTGAGGGATAGAGAGGAATGTGTCGTTTGTATATATAGTTTTATGAGGAGAGGAATATTCAGTGTGCATTTGAAGGGAGGATTGGGTTTAGGTGTCCCTGCGAAAGAATGGAGTGAAATCAGAAATATATAATAATATAATATAATTGTAACGTTAATGATGGTGCCAAGGTGCTTTGGACTTTGGATTTTGGAAACTCCTCTGCTTTTATACTTTCTCAATTTTATCCCTTTCCAGCTTTATCTAATTCATTTGTTTGTTGGCATACTTTCTCAATTGTACCCCTTTGATAAAGGGTTTTATAAGAGTTATGTTGTAGGAAAAGTGATTATGTAATATTATAGAGATTCGTTTTGCGTGCCTTAGTTTTTATTTTGTTTTTTGTTTTAAAAAATGTGGGCCTCACAAAATATTGTGTGTGTAGGAAAGTTTTTCGTGTCATGTTAAATGACAAACTAAAACCCCTTTGATAAATGCATCTATCAAAAACAATTATCTATTTTAAATAACTTTCTGGTTCTTTAGTTGAATAACCTTTATGTCAACCTATTCATTAAATCAAAATCAATACAATTAGTCTTACAATCAGCATTATCGAGTTGTAGAATTTCCGTTATTATGGATTGAAGATAGAAGGTGAGATTGGAGTGAAGAAAAAAATTACAATAATAGACAAACATTGAATTTAAAGCTGATAATATGTGGCAAAAAAAATTTATTTAATGCTTTTTAATAAATTAATTATGCATTTATTACAATTTTAGAAATAATTACATATTTATTGCACAATCACCGATGACGCCTAAATTGGGCGTCACTCGAGAGGCAATCACGTCTAAATTTGAGCGTATCTCATCAGGTGTTGACACGTGTCAAATTTTTTTTCTAAAAATAATAATAATTAATCATTAAACTTTTGAAGGCCATAACTTTTGACTCGGGTATCCAAATCAAGTAATTTTTTTTGATTCCACATAACTTTTTGAGATCTACGCAATGACATCTCGTTTTACATATTTTATTTCTCACAAACACAATTTAAATTTGCAAGAATGGTATTAAAAGAGCGGTTAAACCCATAAGCCTTTGAGTTCTGGGTTTGTGATTTAATATAAAAAAATAAATAAAGATTTGATTTGTGATTTAAATTAAAAAAAATAAATAGTTGATATTAAATCACAAACCCAGAACTCAGAGGCTTCTGAGTTTAAAAATGTGACACGTGTCAACACCTGACACGTCACCAATCACGTCTAAATTGGGTTTCAATCAGGAGACAATCACGCCTAATTTAGGTAATTTTGTTTTGAAAAACATTCATAAGCCATCATTAATTTCAGACCACGAATAATAACCCAGAAGCTTATAGTATTAATCGTTAATTTCAAAAATAATATCCTTCTTCCTTAGAGATTTAGAATATTTATTTAATTACTTTCTCTATTTCTACAGATTTTTCAAATTGATTTTTTAGTTTAAATCACAAATCAAATCTTTATTTAATTATTTCCAGTTGGTGAAGACCTTTCAGTATTGATGTTCTCCGCCCTATCTAGATTGATCTTCCACCACCCTTGAGGAAAATGGTGGAGACAACCTGCCTCGTATTATGAATGCTCAACTCATTAGAGACGTTTTACTTGTGCGCCCTCTTACAAGTACCACGACAAAGAATCAACTTTAATCAGTTGAACCCAGTGTTTTAAAACTTGGACCGGTCATCGACTCAGTCGAGTTACTGGGTTATTGGTTCAACCGGGTTCAACCGGATTTGTTGAGCCAATTTGTTGAACCGCAATTCTTGTAGAGTTAGGCAATAATCTCTACACATTGTGTAAATGAGATAATATTTGTTGAGTTGTACAAATATTAGGATTTTAATAACTGAATACACAGTTATATAATCATAGGAGACCTACAGTATTGAATAGATTAATTTTCTTCTTTGCAGTTGATTGACATAATAGATTTGTATTAAATAGAAATAGTAACAGGTAATTTTATTTCCTTAATCATAGCTGATTGACAGCTAATTTGTAATAGATCTACAATCCTTATTTATTGCAAACGATAGTTCGTCTATATCCTAATAAAGTTGTATCATTTTAAGTTACACAAAGACACAAACTAGTACTTTTTTATATTTCAAATTTAAATTAAAAAAATACCTACTCTAGCATGCATATGATCTTCATTGCTTTTGTCTTTGTCAGTTTGTCTTACTTAAAATGTAAACAATTTTATATCTTTTAATATGATGAATATCAAACCCACATGTAATTGTTTAATATACTTATATTAAACATATAAATATGTATAAATGTATATTAATATATGGTTCATTTTTTCTGCAGTTACTGTACATAAGTTATCTGCAGTAAGCCCAATACGACGTCGTTTTGAGGCGAAAATCATGTTATTTTTGTAATTTGAATTTATTTTAGGGTTATAATAGTCTTTATATTTATAATTTTTTAAGATTTTAATACCAAAACGACGTCGTTTTGGGAATAAATGCATATAACTTATCTGCATTAACTGCAAAAACATTTTTCCTATTAATATACTAATAAATATTCCTACTTATATAAACGTATGTTTAACTGTTATAGAAGAGTAAACTAGTTGAGTTATGCGTAAACTGTTGTGAATACTATGTAATGATTATATAATAGAAAAAAATATAAATTAAATTAAATACCAATTTATTACAGTAAAGTTATCTTTGGAGTAGTCTAAATTTTGCTTAATAATGTTGTATATTCATTTTTACTGAAATTGATTATTAAACAGTAATTTAAATAATTCAATATTTTTTTTTGAAAGATTATGATAATAATAAATATACTTTTGTTATTATACAAAAATAATATTATAACAGGATAGTATAAAAAATACTCCAATCAACTAAAATTGCTGATTGGAATTTTGGCGCGAACAATTTCCCTCCTAAGTGAATTTTTCCCCTCTTACTAACTATTATGCACCAAAACATTTCCCTCCTATGTGAAAGACACTTTACTCTTACTAACTTATACGCAATTGACTCCACACTTAGCAATTTTGTATGCGTGTCTGACTGGAACCCTAGACTCCAATTGGAGGTAAACTTTGCAATATCCCTGTTGAAGATTAAGACCCAATTTCTTAATCTCTCCCAAATTTCCCTCATAGCCCTAGCCTCTCATTGACACTGTCACTTTCTCTGTTTGCCGTAATCTATTTTTCCTAGTTCGGCGAAGGGTTCGAAGGTACCGTCTCTGCTTCTCCGTCTCTCATTATCGTTTATTTTGACTCTCAAAATGTTTATTGTGGATTTTTTGTTCGTGTAAGGGTTTGAAGTTTGGCGAAGGGTTTGTGTGTTCGACCCAAACTATTGCGCAGCTTGAATGTTACAAGGGTTCTTCAGTCGAGGTTTGATCTGGTGCCTATTCTATTTTCCTTTAGTGTAAAACGTTTGACCTACATGTTCGTTGCTTAATGTCTATTTCATGTGCATGTTCGTTTTCTCCTCCACTGGTATTATCGTTTGTGTTGATTTTTTCATGCCCAAATGCTAAGTGCACTAACCCTTTATGTTCTTTAATTGTGGAACACTTCTGAAATCTTTTTTTACTACTATGAAATCTTCTGAAATTTGTAGATGCTTGTATGTAACAAACTGCCGGGGAAATTTGGCACATTATAAACCACGGTGACCAAAGTGTAAAATGTCCCAAACTGCAGGGGAATTGGATAATCTGATATAATACAACGTAGAATAAATGTTTTCTCCACACTTGGTTGATCAATATTTATACTTTTAGTTATCCATTTATTTTATTTGATTTTTCTTTTTCTGTTTAGCTTGAGGAAGAAATCTTCCTTCTGGTGGTGTATATAAGAATTTTCATATAGTCAGTCATCTTGCTTTTTTACGACTTGACTCTCTTATGTATGCAAGTGTTGATCTCTAGCTACATTCCATTTTCATGTACAGTGAGAATTAACTTTCTTTAAGCAAATGCAACTGATGGTGACAATTTTCTCATTTGCATTGTTGTGACATATTATATAGTACTAATTTTGTGGAAATGCTTCAACCTCATGGCTTTTGCTTTGCGCAAATTATTCTTTTCATTCGTTTTATAATTAAAAAAATAATAATAATATTTTGCATTCATCTTATTTTTACTTATGGTGGGAGGGGTATAGTATTGACATTCTTGCATGGCATTATTGTGGCAGGGAACTAGTTGGCGAGATGATGAAATGAATGGACATGTAGTAGGGCCTCCTTCTCTTGGGCTGGGCAAGATAAGCGAACAAAAAGGGATCTTGGGTCCTGGCCCTGCAGATTTACGTTTTCCAGAGGCACTCTGACTCATCTACAAGTTTAACTAATTTCCTTACTTCGAATACTGTTAATAATTTTTTAGCAACAAAGAGAAAAAAATGCAGTTAGGAGTATACTTTTATTCTTCTTCTTCTTTTGTTATTTTGGTAAAGATGAGGTGTTTGGCATGTAATCAATGTGGAATAGTTAGTTTATCCTCTCAATTTGTAATTTTTGTGTTTCTTTTTTTGGGTGGACAGGTTATTTTACTGTTTTCCTGCATCCTCGCTTTCTTCCTGAGTTACAATATTTTTCTGAATACAACTCTGAATTCAGCTCTGACTCAAACAATTTGTGGTAATCTCAAGGCTTGTTCACTTGCTAGTGGTAATCTCATATTCGTATGTCAATTAGTGTTATTGCCTGTTCATCTTTTTTTCCAAGATGACTTCCTTCTTAAGTAACCTATGTCTTACTGTGACTTTATAATTATTTTAATTTAAATCTGACATACAAAATAATTCAGCTGAAGGCTCATTCATTTTGTTGCAGTTCTATACTGGTCTTGTGAAGTATCTTATTCAGTCAACCACAGGAACATAAAGAAGAACTGTCTGGTATGTCTTGTATTCACTGTAAATTATTCAAAGTTTGCTTCAATGTTTGTCATGATTGTGTAAATGTTGCGTAAATATTGGTATGTTGTATATCAATGATGTGATTATAACAGTGCTTGAATTTTTATTTTCTTTTTCCTGTTTGTTGGATAACTAATTTTTTAAAGTGGCAGCATAAGGCTGCATTAGGTTAATGAGGAAGCAAATTTGTGAGATGTATGCTGTTTCTCACTAGAAAAAAGATTGCAATTTTGTGAATGAGGAAGCTAGGCTGAAAAATGTATTAAATTATCGTTGTAATTTGTTTTTTATATCAATTTCTAGCTTTGAGGTACACTTTTACATGGTTCTCATGCCCTGTATGTAGGATAATTTAATTATAGAGATGGAATAAGCCAATTCGGAAGAGGAGGCTTTTGTACGTGTGTTTGGGACGGAGAACTCAGGTCGAGTTAGAGGCATGGGTTTTGGGGTAGTCCCAAGCCAAATTCGTAGAACATCTACCAGTTTAGCCTCAACTTCTTCAAGTGGTCCTACACAAGTTGAGTATGATGCCCTGAAAGGAGAATTGGACACTATAAAAGGCAAGATGGTAGAGCTTGATACATTGAAATCGCAAATGGCACTTTTTATGCAAAATTCTGTTGGTCAGTCACCAACTAATCAGGTATATGGCACTTTTTCTGCAAATTGCATCTTCAGTTTCACTTTTTCCTGTTTCCTATGTAAAATCTGTGGTACTAGTGCAAAGCATGAAGCTTGTGATGTGGTTTACACTTCTTTGGCTATTCTGATATTGTTTTTATTCTTAATATATTTATCATTTATTGAACTCGCATTGACACCGTACTTAAAGTTTGATACTCTTCTGAATTTACTTCGTGGTACACATTGGGCTTTATACTCTTGCATACGGTTGCTGATTGTTTCAACTTGAAAAACTGTTCTATACATGACTACATTGCCAATATTGTTATTTTAATTGTAAGATGAATTGCAATTTCTTTTTCGTAAAATCCAAGTTTTTATTGTACTTGATATATGTCACTATACCTGTTATGTACTCCACTGTTGACCTTGTAGTGCAGTCACATTAGTCTGAACTTCATTCATACATACTGATTCATTCAATTTGCATTAAAAAATTAGGAATGAATTATATGGTTGCTGGGATACATATTTAGTTTTTATGGACTATATGGTTGTTAGGATAAATATTCAGTTGTCTTGGATTATTAGTGTGTATGGATTATATGGTTGCTCAGTTGCACTCTAACCTTGTTAAGTAATTTGTTATTGTTTTGTTGTACCTAGTTATGATCAATTACTTCTTATGTCACTGAATACATTTAGCTAGAGCTGTTAGCTCAAGTGTATATACTCTGGTTCTGTCAATAATAGAAATCTCTAATTCTCAACCTCATTTTTCTCTATACTTTTTTGTATTTTCTCAACCTTTTTCTTCAAATTAACTTATGGATTAATGTATGTTTTCTTTTTTCCTAATATATCAGATTGCTGACTTAGGCTCTCCTTGAATCAAAAAGTCCTCCCACGCTAGTCATGACCCTTCTAATGGGCCTACTATATCAAATCAAGCACCCCTACCACCAGAATCCTAATTTCTCATTATTTGGAAGTTGTTCATTGAACCACTGTATTTTGGCTATTACAGTGGCTGTACATGGAATTTGATTGTTTTGGAGTTTAACATTGTTGGTTGAATTCTAGTGTTTTTCATGTTACACAGTATTAGGCAGTATCTGGGTTTTTTTTGGATGTTATGCATATTACCTGGGTATATTTTGGATGTAATTGATGACCTAGGTACGTTTTGCATGCAACCTGGGTCTGTTTTGGTTTTGTATATTAAGCTTTGGTAAATATGTATGTCACTGTTTCCAAATTTAAAGAATGAATGATGTTTACTTTTTGCAATGAATGTTTATAATGGCCTGATTAAAATAATACTATATTTTTTTGACAAGTTATCTATTTTGGTTTTCTATATTAAATTTTGGTAAATATGTTTCCTAATTTAAAGATAGAACAATGTTTCTAGTGTTTTTGGGGATATGCCTTCCTTACCTAAAAAAAAAGTTTGATTTTTTAATAAATATCCTCAATGCATCAATGTTTAAAAACCTCTGATTAAAATAATAAGGGAATTTTTATTAAAACAAAATAATAATTCAAATTAATTTTAACCTTTTTTTAAAAAAATTAAACGTTTCTTTTGTGGTGGTTATAAAGACCGTCCAGATATTCTAACATAAGGTGGTTAACCCACCGCCAGATACATATTTTACATTTATCCTAAAATTATGCCAATGGAAATAGGAGGCTGTTAGACTGAACGCCACATGTTCATGCCGACTACATAAACAGCCCACCGAAGCGTCAAAATATTGAGACGATTGGCGGTTGGTCTTACCGCCTGTGATGAGTATTTCATCATTTTTGAAATAATCTTGCGACGTCCTTACCCGACAGATAAAAACCGCCCTTGTTACGATGTGACAACTATTCCAGCAGTTTTTCAAAACCGCCTGAGAATGAGGTCCCGACTGTGGTAACACAGGCGGATGGTTAACCGCCAAATGGGTTATATTCAGGCGGTTTTGACTGCCTCTGATGGAAAAAACAAGCGCCTTTAATTGCACGGTTTGTTGTAGTGGGAATCGAACACATATCCAATCCCACTAACTCAGCGTCAAGTTACCAACTGAGCTGCACCCATTGGGTTCCCTCTCTTTCTCTGATAAGCACTTTTTTTTTTCTTTTATGAGTTTTTCATATTTTACCTCAAATTTTCTCATTTATTTCATTTATCAGTGAATGGCGTATAGAGTTAGTAGCTGTAAATAAGCTAGAAAAAAACTCGCAGTTTGGCAAATATCTTGTGCAAAAAGTGGGATTTGTTGTCTCGATTCCTTTCTAAATCATTTAGTACGGGCCATATGCTACCCGCGCAAAACAATTTAATTTTATGTGTAAGGATAACATCACATTAAATAAATATAATTAAGAAGCAGTGAACAAATGACTTTATAATATTAGATTAATATATATCAAAAGTTTGTTTTGCAACTCAATAGGTGCAGCTCAGTTGGTAACTTGGCGCTGAGTTAGTGGGGTTGGATATGTGTTCGATTCCCGCTGAATGCGTTCTTGGGGAGGGGCTGAACCTTTAACCATCACTGTTCCCCCGCACTCCGGATTAGTCTCATAGCCGGCTCAAAGAGTCGAAGCTCGTGGGGATACCGGAGGGAGCCAACTCGTCTCAAAGAGATAATTATGGTTGAGTAACTCAAAAAAAAAAAAGTTTGTTTTGCAAAGAAAATAGACCATTAACGCTATTTTAGGATAATTTATTAATATATGAGATTTAAGCTATATTTGGTGTTTGAAGTCATACGTACGTTCACCTCTCTCTCACACACACAAGAAGGCATATCCTTCCAGTTGCATCTAGCAATGTGAGATCCGAGAGGGACCTTTTCAGTTTTCAGTGGAGAAGGTATAAAGACATGATGATTTAAGAAAAGAGAAGAGGCATTGAATTCCAGGAACACAAGGGTTACGTGGTGGAGAGCATCATTAGCTTAAAAAGTGGATGTGTGAGCGCAATTTAAGTAGTTTCCTCAGGTTTTTGCACCTGTTATGGACAAAGTATGAAAAGCACTGTTTTACTCATGCAATCTATGTGGTTTTAAAGTACAAACACAATTCCCAGAGACTTAATTACTTTTAAAAGCCACCGTATACTTTCAAAGCTAACGTCTAATGTTGGGTTAATTATTTATTAATGGATCCGTTTGCACTGAATCATTTTGTAAAAGTTGGTGAAGTTGGTCGGTGATAAAATTAAATAGCTATATTTGTTTTTTGGTATAAGATAGTCTGACAACCAAATAATGTTACTACCAATGTTACTACCACATCTTAACCGTTGATTTCCGCCAATCAACGGTTATCGTTTATTGCGAATTAATAATTAATTAATGAGTTTGATTTGAAAAATGATAACCGTTGATTGGCGGAAATCAACGGTTAAGATGTGGTAGTAATATTGGTAGTAACATTATTTGATTGTCACAATATCCTATCCCTTGTTTTTTAGGGTTTTATAAGAGTTATGTTGTAGGAAAAATGATTGTGTAATGTTATAGAGATTCGTTTTGCGTGCCGTAGTTTTTTTTTTTGCTTCAAAAAGTGTGGGCCCCACAAAATATTGTGTGTGTAGGAAACTTTTTTATGACACGTTAAATTATGAATGCAAATCCCTTTGTTTTATGTGATGCATATTGAGTTATGTTACAAACAGATTAATAAAACCTGAAATTTATTATAATAATTATATGTATTATTTTGGGTGCAATAAAGTTATCATTATGAAAATTATAATATTATGTATTATTTTATTTATATCCCTTTTCATCTACGTGAATGATGGAATGGAATTTGGAAGCAATAAATATAAAATGTAACGCCCCGTCTGCAGCCAGTTAATTAACATTCATATGATAATAAGCGCAGCATGCTTAACTTAATTAATGCGGAAGCTAACTGAACAAATTCTATTGTTTTTCCTTATGTATTGCAAATCTTTTTCATTTTCATGCCCAAAATAAAACGAACAGTATTTCCTCTGTATTTTGGATCACTGGGGATAATTTTCACCAAGATAATTTCAACCTGATTGACAGTTTGAAATAATTCAGACATAAATCATATTACCTAGCCATCCATCGTCTACGTGAATGATGGAATGGAATTTGGAAGCAATAAATATTATATATATATATATGTGTGTGAGTGTGTGTGTGGGGAATTAAGCGATGCTTGGGGAAGGGTTGGTCAGCGTGAAGGCGACTTTTTCAGTTGTTCTTTTTGGGTGATATCACAAAGCATTTCAACATTTACTGTTCATGAAACTAACCTTTATTACTTGTTATCTAACCACATATTGTTTATAAATGAGTTTTAAACTCCTACAATAAAAACAAAATATATTTTGTATATAAAAAAAGAGTTTTATAAGAGTTATGTTGTAAGAAAAATGATTGTGTAATGTTATAGAGATTCGTTTTGCGTGCCGTAATTTTTTATTTTTTTCAAAAAGTGTGGATCCCACAAAATATTGTGTGTGTAGAAAACTTTATTGTGTCGTGTTAAATGATAAATACAAATCCCATAAAAAAATCTATTCATATATAAAGCTCAATTTACCACCTGTATCTCGTGCTTTGAGCTCTTTTATGTTTTCACCAATAATTACGTTTCACATTAATCAGTAATTGAAGCAAAAACTAATACGAAGAGATTGACAATATCCTAGGAACTCCAATTTTGGCATAAGATGAACCAGTCCACTTTATTTAGCACTGTATGGGTTTAAAGCGTTGTCATTTGCCAAGGTTTGCAATTGTTAATTCATCCCTAAATTAAAGCAGTTAATGAACGTACAAAGACAGTCAATCTAAAAGTGAGTGTCAGCAATTAAATGTGACATATTAATAAGAAATTTGATCATTTGCTGGACTTTTATAAAAAAAAAATACTTTTCATTTTGGATGAAATAATGAAAATGCTAAAAGATCTTCTTACAAAACTTCACACGAATAGAACGCGGCACCCATTCATATTCAAGACCCTTTTTTACTGCTTATGATCCGTGTACGTGAAAAGAATCAACAAAAAATAACATTACTCAAATGAAAACAAAATGTACGTGAAAGAGAAAAACTTTAATTGGCATAACAAAATTTAGCATCATATATCTCTTATTATAATTATTATTAATGTAGAGAATGGTGCTACATGTGTGTTAATTTATATTTATATTTATATTTATAAAAATAATAAAAATATTAAGAAGAAGAATAATAATAAATGGTGTTTGAAGAGAATTTTAACTGTATTTTGAGATGTTGAAAATGATTGATGACAATTGTAATTTTAGAATACGAAACATCATAAGTTTTTATTCTTTGTATAAATCTTTAAATTTTAAAAATAAAAGAGTAATAAGTTGTATAATTTTATCTGTTTATATTTATCTTTTACTTTTGAGTAGTTAATAATAGTAGTTTTGAAATAAAAAATAGATAGTAAGGTAGAGAATGGCCTTTATATAAAAGTATGCATTATCATTGATATTATTAATATTTTAAAAAGAAATCATTAACTTCATTTCAACCCTTAATAAGCAGAATGAAAAATGTTAATTGCACATCATTTAGAAGTCCTTTTTACATAAAACAAAAACAATTATATTATTCTTACAAACGAGATTTTACCCTTCTTAGTTCTCATACACTTGTCAATGATATATAAATTATTAATTAATATAACATGTATAAATTAATGATCATATTAAGAATGGCTTACTAATAAGTTGTGAACATATTACTACTTTAATAACAAATTAATACAGATTATTAACCAATAATTTATGCATTGTGATCAGGTGCATGGGAACTGTAAAATCTTAGGTGCACACAATAAGTATTTCCCAAACTAAAACGAAGTGCAAATTTGGCTAGCAGAAGCAGAATATATACTATTGTTATAGTTCTAACTTGGTCAGAGAAAATCTAAATTCTAAGCTATCACACAATGTTAAATGTACAAAACATTCTAGGATGCCAAATGAGATGCAACAAGCAAACTCTTTTCCATTATAATCCTAATTGCACAAGCACTAAAACTAAAAACAAAACACTAGGATATATCTCAAAAGTCTAACTCTTAACGCCAAGCCATGTTTTTTTTGAGCTGGTGGGGAATGACTGGTGTGCTTTGATCACCCCAACTAGCTAACGCAACCTCTAACTCCAAACCTACATAACTTAATTAACTACATGCACACACTTTCATGACATTATGGTTTTCAATCCATATCAACACTATTATCTAGCCCTCCACATTCTAACATATATATCATATGGGCTTTTACTATCTATTTCTCTATCTCTTTGTTATGTAATCATTACATAATGTATTCTTTTTTCTTTTTTTCTTTTTGTTGGTTTGTTAGCTCTAATTAACATATGCCAGGCATGTTGTTCCAGCAAGTTCCGAGAGTCCAAGCAAATTCTTGATCTGTGGGGTCAGGTGAAGTATCGGGTTGAGTTTCAAGTCCCAATGACTGACTTTCTCCTCTACGGTACCACTCAGGCATTGGCATTTCTGAGGGAAAATTATTGAGTAGGCTAAACAAGTCATCGTCCATGGAATTCATCTCTTCCAATGAATCCTCGCCAGCTAGTTTCTTCCCTGTGCATTAAAAGTTTCACATAACTTCCGTGGATTATAACACATTTAAGCATGCCAAATATTGATACAAAATAAATATCATATGAAATACATAAAAATTGGGCCAAATATGTAGAAGAATAGTATATTCTAATAAAAAAATTATTCAACCAACCTTAATAGAAGTCTTAACAAAAATTTATATGACATTAATTAACTATAAAAATATAATTAAAACAAAATTAAGAAAATACTACTCCAATAAAATCATACAAATAAAAAAATGAGACACATGCACGCACAATGCACAAGATTCTAAATCAAATCCATATGCATCAAATATATATATATTGCTGAATAGTTTCACCTGTTGACAATAGAGAAGAACTAAAATCATCCCTCTGTGTTTCATTAGTGGTGTCACCACTGTTCTGCTTCATGGCTGACATAGCAGGCACAATACCTCCCTCCTCTGTGTGTTCCTGAGGCGCCATACTTTTTCTTTTACAAGGCCTTGAACACTCACTCTTGGACTTGTCATTGCGAGAAAGACCTCGAGCCTCCACTACTAGAGCATCCAACAGACCACTGTTTCCTTGAGGTGATAATGGTGCAACTTCATAGTTATCATTAACAATGCTTGAAGCTCCCATCAAGCCATCAACACCACTAGCATAGGATGAAGCAGGGGTGGCCGAGCCAGGTGCTGTTTGGCTTGAAGATATCTCAGTAGTTGAGCCTGGCACTAAAGGAAGGGGTTCATATGGATCAGATCCTGCTATGAAGTCATGATTATAGCTTCCACTAGCAAAACTCTGGTTGAAAAGAGTGGAGGATGGCAAAGCAAGGTTTCTGTCTTCTCTGTTTTCATTGGAAAACTTGAATTGAGGACATGGATTGGTGAAACAGTTAGCAGAATCAGGGTGATTCTGTAGAGGATTTGCAGCAGAATAATGAGTTGGTTCATTGAGCTTCTTAGGGTAGCATGAAGATAGGAGAACAGAGAATGATGAAGATGAAGAAGAGAAAGGTTGTTCAAAGTAATGCTGCTGTTGTAGGTGATATGCAGTGGCTTCTGCATGGACTTCTGGTGGGTAAAGTGGTAAACCTGCTCTCTGGCGCCTTTTCATTCTGGTGTTCCAAAAGTTCTTTATTTCATTGTCGGTCCTCCCAGGTAACTGAAAAGCAGAAAAAACATAACAAGTGAGAGAAATATGGGGTACTTTAGACTTTAGCCCTCAAAAGAAAAAACTTTTAAGAGTGTGGGTCCATATGAAAGAAAGAAACAGAAATGGCAATTTGAGATTCAGACAAGAGACTGAGGTTAGCAAATGGACAGTGGTTATCATGAAATCCCAAATCTGACAATATAAACATAACTATAATTTTTTATTAAAAAAATGGGCAAAAGAACCTCAACATTGAAGTTAAAAAGGTAAAAAGACAAGTTTCTCTTTTTTTTTTATGACAAAAACTTCAATATTTAATATTTTTTTAGAACAATTTTCATAGACTAGAATATAATCGGAGGAAACAAAGTATATAATAAAAATAGATAAATACATAGATCAGGAGGAGCTGAAATGATTTTTCTTCCTCTTTCTTGTTCTTTGTTCTTGGCCATGATCGGATGGCAATCAAACCAATTATACATAGCAGATCTGAATCCAGAACCAAATCTAGAAACAAAGAGGCGAAAAGCATAAAACATATACATCATAGATAGAACAAACCAATCCAAGATTACTTTCGAAACCAAAATGATTGCACTAAAAACCATGAGCAGAGTAAACAAAACACATAAGCGAAAATAAGATAACATGAACAAAGATCACAAAGATGAAAAACTATATATAATTTTATGTAAGCTTTGTTGTTATTATTACATAGGACAGGAGCAATAAGAGGTACCTGTGCGGCCATTCTAGCCCATTTGTTTCCAAGCTTAGCATGAAGATCAATGATGATTTGTTCTTCTTCTGAAGAAAATGCACCCTTTTTCAGATTAGGCCTTAGATGGTTGGCCCATCTAAGTCTGCAACTTTTGCCACACCTTAATAAACCAGAATTCTTCTGCACAGAATTCCAATTCCCTTCACCATATTTCTTCACGTACTCTATCAAAATTGTATCTTCTGCTGGCGTCCAAGGCCCCTTTTTAATACGACCTCTAGCTTCACCTTCATCTTTTGATGCGTTAGTATCATCAACCTCTGAAGCTTCATTGTTGTTGTTGTCGTCGTCGTCGTTGGAGATTATTCTCGCCATAATCACTTGCACTAATAATATCTGAGAAAAAGGGTACCCTCTTCACGAATAACAACAACAACAACAAAAAATGTTACCTTTTCTTCTTCGGTTTAATTAAGGAACCCAAAATGATAGGTGGGGCTTAATTATTAGATGTTGGGGTGTGTTTGTGCTAGCTGAGGTACGAGGATAATGTCATTTGACAGATGGGTCAGAGACTTAAAAGAGAAATTCTCTCTCCTCTCGGAGGAAAGGCTGAAAAGTGAAAAGAGAGGAGAGACAAAAAAAAAAAATGAAGAAGAGACAGGAATTAACAGAGAGACACAGAGAGAGATATAAGGGAACAAGCCCTTGTCTTCTCTTTGTTTCTCTTTTTTATTTTGATATTCAGACAAAGACACTGGAATTTAAGGAGGACGAGAAGAAACGAAACTCAGAGGTGTAGAGAGAGAAGGTGTGTGGGGCCAAAGCTAGCGTTTTAATTTTTAAGGGGTTAATTTGATGTTTAGAGAGAAACAAACAAAGAACAAGGGAGAGAGAGAGAGAGAGAGAGAGGGTGATTTGTGTAATTAGAGGTGTGAGCTACCATTTCGCTCCGCGTTGCATGCTAAGTGCTACATCCATAGACGCGTTTATCATCTCCATCTTCATGTTTTCATATACATGCTCTTGCCATTTTCTTCTTTTTTTGGACTCAATTGAAAGAAAAAAAAAACCTTTGAAAGAAACAGAGAATTTTCTAAGAAAATTGAAGGAAATAAGCTGGTGTAGTTGAGTTGTAGAATGAAGACTTTTAAAAATATTTTATATATCTCCTATTCAATAGTAAATATTTTTATGGGAAGAGTGTTTGTTCTTTTATATGACACAACTTGTGTCATTTCACTTTCATAAAAAGGTGTGTGTTCTATAATTTTATTTTTTTTGGTCCACTCTTTCTCATGATTTATCTCTTTTTCTCACTTAAAATGACATAATTTTATATCCTTTAAAATGACACACATTTTTTTCTATTTTTATATAACAGAAAAGTCTTCTTTTTTTCTTTACTAGGTGTCAATTATTAAAGTTCTTTGGCTACTATGGAAATGATTCCCCTTTTGTTTTGGCTTTTAATTATTTTTTATAAATGATATTTTGAAATCATTAAACATGTGGAGTTAAAAATAAATTATCTGCCACAATCTTACTTAAATATGATACTTTTAAGCTCAAACGGTTATATTCAATTTCATCATTTGAAGTTGAACTTCCAATCATAATATAGAGATATGCTATCATTGTTTTCAGTATTAAATTTTATTTTTTTCAATTTTATTTCATATTTGTCTTTATTGTCTCATTTTGACTTTTACTCCTAATAATATTTTGAATTTTCTCAAGAATTAATTCCCTTCCATTATATGCAATTAATATACATTTTGACTATATATTAGTGGTGGAGCTCGGCTCGAATTTGAGCCCGAGCCAAAAAAGTTATATGTCTATTTATTTTTCTTAATTTTAGTTAGTTCATATTATAATATATTTTAGTGGCGGAGCTGGGCTCCAATTTGAGCCCGGGCCAAAAAAATTATATGTCTATTTATTTTTTTTAATTTTAGTTAGTTCATATCATAATATATTTAAATTATATTAAATACAGAGTACTTGAGTAGGCACCACGAAAAAGAGTTATAATTTTATTAAATATTTTTGAATTTTACTAAAAAATATTTTTTTTTTTTTATACAAGTGAAAATTGAACACATAACCTAATACAACTTAGTCAAATCTTTCACCAAAAATATTTTAAGTTTTAGATAGAGCCAAATTATAAATTGTAACCCGGGCCAAATTATAATTTTAACCCAAGTCAAATTATAATTAATTATATAATTATATATAATAAGTACAATTTGTTAAAATTTAGCCCGGGCCAGGCCACACCAGCTTATATATGGCTCCGCCACTACTATATATATTAATATTACACTCATAAAAAGGTTTAGATTTCTTTTTTAATATTCTATATTTTAAAGATATTATAATATTGTGTTGGTGGGTGTGTGTGGCGGAAAGAAATCTGTAGAAATGTAATATTTTGTTTGTCTATATATTTACCGCTTTAACTATTTTATTACACTTATAGAACTCAATTTTGATTAATGTCATCAAAAAGAAAAATCATTAGTGTACATTAATTTTACTTTGTGTAGACAAAACTTTTATTTTTCATAAGAAGTTGCTGAAGACCTCCTAAGCATCTTGAAATATATCTTTTGATGATGTCAAATGGTTTGCAAGAAGTCTCCAATTAAAAAAGGAGCTTGAAGACACATGGAAGCATAGCTAAAAATAAATTGGTTAGATTTCTTTGTAACACATTTTTTATATCACTAAGTATCATTCTAAGCTCCAATACATAACATGCATTTCATGTAAAAAAGTAAAAGTTGGATTTAAAAGTTTGAAAATGTATGTATGTTTTTATAATATTTTTAAAATATTGAAAATTTAAAATTTAATTCAATTTCAATTGCTGCTCGCTAAAACCCTCACCTTAGCGAGTTATTTTAGCGAGATGTAGGTTCTTACTCGTTGCTCAGCTCGCTATAGCGAGAATGTTAGCAAGTTTAAGGATGATGCTCGCTGTTCATATCGCTATAGCGAGCATTCTAACGAGCTGGGTCGTGACTCGTTTTAAAACACATTTCTCTATTCACTCATCGCTACATTTTTTAGAAATCACTCACTCACTCTTTCTCTACGTAAAATAGCTTCTCTCTGTAAGATTTCCATAAAAAAAAATCCTTCAAGAACCATCTTCATCTTCCAATTTGAATCATTGAAGTCCTATGTGTGTAAGATCTAAGAGTGTGTGAGAGAGAATCTTTTGTCCTCATCATCTTCCTCCCAAGAAAATATATCATTATCTTGAATCTTTGCACATAGCATAATTTTGGAGCTTGGATTGTGCTTAGTGTGATATATCTAGTGTGATAGGATAACGTAATTTTGAATATTTCTTTTGTGATAAATCTGAATATTGTATTGTGTGTTAAAATGGTGTGCCTATATGTGTGAGATTTGTCCTAGGTGTGTTGGGTGCCACCAAGAGGGTTGGCAACCTATTTACTTGGCTTGAGAATGTTTCTTAAGGCTTGGAGCCTTTAGAATCTACTAGGGAGTGTTGAGTTCTTGTGTGAGGGGAGTTGGTGAACTCCTAGGTTCGACTTGAGAAAATTCTTAGAACTTGGAGCAATTTAGGCACTAGGATAGTTTTGGATATTTTGATTGATTGTGTGTGAGACATGTGTTTGTAAAACACTGTTTTGTGATCAATAAAATATCTATATGTAATTCAATATAGACGTAGCATCCCATTGCATAAAGGGGTATGAACCAGAATATATCGTGTGTTTTTCTTTCTGATTTAATTTTTGAATTTTCTATATAGAGGTTGAAAGTTGATGTGTTTCCAATGTGTTATATATTAAAGGTCAAATTGAGCATTTAATTGATCTATAATTATTCAAAAGACATTAGAATTGTGATTAAATTGTTAATTTACTCTTAGGAGTATTTTCATGAAATTCTTATGTTTTTCTAAGGAATTTGGCTCAGTGAAAGAAGACCAAGTTAGATAGCTCAACAGGAAGCAAGGAACAAGAAAAGAGCAAGTTAGTTGCCGCTACTAGCGCCAACCGTAAGATTCTAGCGTGAATTTCAAGCTACTAGCCCCAAGTGACCCAACCTTTAAAGCTTCTCCATGCTAATGGTGTGGGCATGGAGCCCTTGGCGCCATAAAGACTAATCACCTCTGTTTGCTCGCGCCAGAAGCGTCATCTCCACGCTAGACACATCAAGGCATCAAGTGCCAAATCTTTCCCACACTAGCGGCGCTAAGGTAGCGCGACTAGCACCAATATGCTAGTAAAATTAAAGCTTTGTGATATTGATCAAGGACGTGATTTTAGTAAAGATTTGATTGATTATTTGATTTAAGATCTTGAAGGATTTTTAAAAGATACAACTTCCTGATTATAAAAGGAAGCTGGAAACCAAAAGAAGGGTTTTGCACAATTTAAGAACAAAAAGACTAGAGGATTGAGAGATCAAGTGGAGTGAATGAAGATCGAAGCAACTGTGGAGATCGACCAACATTCCTCTTTTAACCTTTAATCTAATTTCTTTTCCATACTTTCACTACTAGAAAATGCGCAATTTGAGACGAAAGAATAAACCAAACGCAACTTGCGATGGATATTGCGACTGCGTAACTTTGTTGACAGACTCAGACCTATTTTATCGTCGCAAAAAAATGGACGCACATTCCTCCGTAAGTTTGACGCAAACCCGAAGCAAATTGCGACAGAAGGATTTACCGTTGTAAATGTGAAAACTTTGTGTCGGAAGTAATTACGACGAGCATATCACTCACAAAACTGTGGGGGATAATTGGCGATGATTTTTCAATTATATCATCCGCAATTTGCGGTGGTTCTTGCGACTATATTTTTAGTTATGCTTTGCGATGATTTTTGTGACTTTTATTTCTGGTATTTTGCGACGGTATACGTTACCGTCGCAGAGTTGAAAATATAATTACATGCATTTTTTTATACACAAAGTGCCGATGTCGATCCCTAACATAATATCATATACAAAACAAAACAAAAATGGATGGAAGGAATTACATAAAGAAAATAATTGATATGCAATTAGCAAAGTAAATAGTACAGATCAGAGTAGAATGAAGTAGTAACAAATGAAATTGTCGTTCGTAAATAATCTTACACGTATCTTCTATAAATGATACATGCATATAGACAATTGACAACATGCTTGCTAATGGTAATTTATGCTAGGTCTGCTTAAAAAATGCAAAAGGCATAGGGAATTTATGAAACTGTGCACGAATAGTAGTACATACCACAATCATTGATTTTATTTCAACAAATAACTTGGAGACATCAAGATTTTATGATATAGAGTTTCATGTATTAAGTGAACGAGCAGGTGTCATGCCATATTAGTTATGCATCCATGCAACTCAATACCTGGACCTCAATAGTAGTCTTCTACAAGAATGTGGGCAATATAACCTAACACAACATTTTAAGAGAAACCTCTGAAGAGATCAAACTCAGTATATACTACTCTTATCAAGGAGAATATCAACAGTCACTTTACATGCAAATGAAGAGTTGGTATAGTATTATTCTGGTTGATATCGCGTGATGTGTAACTTCCATGTAAAGCCCCCGATAAGTCATGATATCGCAAAGACTAGGCAGATGCTTGTAATTGACACAAGGACCATCAAAAGAAATGACATGATTAAAATTCACCCACTTTTAATACAACTTCTTCATATAAGACATTTGATAACAACTTCATTATCAACATCGTAATCAATTATCGTACTGATTGGGAATTATCTGTACCAAAAGTCAGACTCTCAGTGAAATTTTTTCAAAGAATTCATGATAAGACCTTATGACAATAACATTCTCATCGTAATCAATTAAGATCATTCTTTTGCGACGGTTAACTAGTACTGTCGCACTTTACAACGAAATCTGCGACACAATTATAGAATATGCGATGGAAAATGGTTTCCATCGTAATATGATGCGATACTTTGCGATGGTATTTTTCGTCACAAAGTTCAAAATAACAGGTTAATTTTAAAGATTTAAATTTCAAAAATTATGTCTGGAATTGCGACGACATTGATAATATGCGACTGATATTTTCGTTGCAATGTTAAAAAAAATGGTTAATTTAAAGATTTAAATTTCAAAAATAGTGCCAAGAATGGCAACAAATATATTTGTTATCGCAGTTAACGACAGATACTGCGACAATAATGTGAAATGAAACAACGTTCCACGAAGTGGGTAGTAAAATTAAGGGTTATTAATGTTCAGTAACGACCAGTGTGCGACGGGTTATGTTTTCATCACAAACTGCGGTGGGTGTGCCGACGAAAACACATAGGTAGATGTAACATTATTTGTCTCATTTGCGACTACATTCTGCGACGGTAACGGGTGATTTTCCCATCGCAAAACATCTTTGTTTTGTTATAAAAAAACTTAAACTTTTGTATGAATCAAACACACTTTCTCTGGTCTTTCTCATTTCACTCTCTGGTCAAACACACCATCATCGCTGGTCACTCTCTCTGGGTTATGCACACCGCCGGTCAAGAAGAACCCTCTCGTATCTCACCGTCTCTCTAGTCTCTGCACACCGCCATGGGCCGTCTCTATTGTTGTCGCTGGAAATTTTCCAGTTGCTGGAAAAACCCCACCTCCGGCGTCCTTTTCTTCACCGGTTGTGACTTGGGTCAGCACATTCTGAACATAGAGGTGGGTTGCACCAGTTCTTCCCTTCCTTTTTCTTTGTAATTTAATTTCTTTTCACGATTTCATCTCTGATTTCACAGAGATTCACATGCTCGTTCCCCTGATTTCGACATTCACAACCACTTATATTTCTCCAAGCAAGGTTGTTCCCTCTAGCCCCATGTTGGTTATTTTCTCCTCTACTTTTATGAAGTTAGATCATTCTACTTGCGCGAAATAATTTGCCAATACTATTTCTACCAAAAAGTTAGCAGTTGTATGTGTTGCGTTTCACCTTGAAATTTGTGGCATTGTAGTCTTAATTTGCCACCTACATTTTGATGTTGAAGCTTTTCTTGCTAAGGTCTCAAGTTTACCAAGTACCCATGCATGTATGTCCGTAATGGCTCGTCGATATATAAAATCTATTTGATAAGAATTGTATGTTTATGTGTCCTTTTCATGTTGCTATTAAACTAGTGTAATTTTCTTAATTTTTTTAAGTTAGAAGTTCTTAATCAAATGTGAGATCAAGACAGAGTAGAATGCTCCATACCTGATTTCCTTATGGGTTAAAAGCTCTGTTCCTAATTTTCTTTCTCATATATAATATTATTACAAGCTGAACTATAAATGATTGAATCATTTATGCCAATGCCGAAGCTTGATTCTTCAACTAGCTATGTGGATTTACTTTATTTTGTACAAGATCTCACGGTCATGGTTTTGTGGCCAATGTGGCACTTGAACAAAAAAATAAAATATAATGGATAACTCATGATACCATGAGATTGTAATCCAATTTTGCATACCAAATACGATTCATTATAGAAGAATATAATTGATCTATGAATATGATACGTTGTGATTCATGGTTGGATAACTTATCAATTTTTTGCCTAAGGGTCTACTTTTACATGAATTAAATACTTATTCTATGCTTAGCACCATAAGAACCAATTCACATATGCTTTATAGGTTATATTATGCACTATGTTCTGTACTATTTATTCTTTACTGTATGTTGTCATAACTTAACATGCTATCAAAGATAATAACCTAAACCTATCTTAGAACCCTAACCCTAAACCAAACCATAACCCTAAACCATAAACCTAACTTAGAACCCTACCTCTACCCCTAACTTAGAACCCTACCCCTACCCCTAACCCTAAATCGTAAACCTAACTTAGAACCTTAACCCTAACCTTAACCATAACCTTAACCATAACCTTAACCCTAAAGACTAAATCTAACCTGAAACTATCTTAGAACCCTAATGCCTAAACACTAACCCTAACTTAGAACCGTAGCCCTAAACCTAACTTATAACCCTACCCAAAAACCCTAACCTAACTTAGAACCCTAGCCCTAACTTAGAACATTATCCCTAGCTCTAACCCCTAATCCTAACTTAGAACCGTAACCCTAAGCCTAATTTTGAACCATAAATCCTAAACCGTAACCTTAACCCTAAACCTTACACCAACCTTAAACCCTAACCCTAAACCCCAACCCTAACCTTAATCCTAATCTCTTACACAAACCCTAACCCTAAACACTAACCATAAATCCTAAATCATAACCCTAAATTTTACACCAATCATAAACCACAACCCTAACCCTAACCCTAAACACTTACACAAACCCTAAACACTAATCTTAACCCTACCCCTAACCGTAAACCCTAACATAAATTATTGGTTTTTAAGTTGGTACATCAGTATGAATGCTAATGATTGGTTCATTTCGTGCAGTTGGAGACTTTTTTAGCCATATTATATCGTGTATGATTCACCCAGGCATTGCTTTCATTTCTTTATCTGTCGTTTGAGGTAACAAATTACTTATGTATTGATGTAATTGCGTGTTTGCATTGCAATGAAATTAATATTATACATGTTATCTCAATGTTCCATAATATGTCCCCATCTTCTTGTTTACTTTCCCATTCTTTGGTTGTTCCCCGTGAATACATGTCTCGTGTTGAATGCATGTATTTATTTTCCGCTTACATGATTAAGTGGCAATTGCTTGATGTTTGTTTGATTGATGTCTTTGTGAATTGAAAGCATCATACTAAGGAGAACGTGGCCTGAGGTATATGTCGTGGGGACATACTCAAGTCCACATTTTTCTTTGTGTTTGCTGCTTGTTGGATTTGTATTGGCCGCTTATATTTGTGGCATAACGTGTTCGTGAATTGAATGCATTTGTAATGTTAATTTCTTACAACCTCATAAGTATGGAAAGCGTTAATGACAAGAGTTGGATGTACAATCGTAGAAATGATAGAGCACAACTAACAGGAGCCTTCTTTGATGGTTTGGAAGCGTTCATCTAGTTCGCTTAAGAGCGAAGAGTATTAGAAAGTAGGAAAATCAGTTATCCATGTGTGAAGTGTAAGTGTATGGAGTTTCAAACTACGGACGATGTGAGGGTACATCTGTGTAGGAAGGGCTTCATGGAGGGTTATGAATGTTGGCATTACCATGGGAAGATTAAACATACACCAAGTGGTTATTATTACGGGGGAAACAATTAATGAAACAACCTCAATGAATATGAACAGTTGCTTATGGATGCAGCAGGACCGTCGATTGGGAAATATTTTAATCCTGATACTCATGTTGAAGCTCTTCACATGGCAGATAACCCTAATCCTAAAGCTTAAAGGTTCTACAAAATGCTTCAAGATATTCAAAGTCAATTATGGGATGGTTGTGAACACTATGAAGCTAGCGCACACACAGCGCTATTTGCTACCCTAGAGACACTTAGCTTGAAAAGTGATCATCGAATTTCTGAGTCTGCTTACAACGGTTGGATGCAGTTCACGAGTCGAGTTGTTCCCAACAACAAAAAATTGGCGACGGATTTTTACCAAGAAAAAAAAAGGTTAAATAGCTTGGGCTTGGATGTGAAAAGATTCATTGTTGTCCAAAGGGTTGTATGCTATATTACAAGGAAAATGTTGATCGCGCCAACTGTAAGTTTTGTGAACATGGAAAATACAAAGTTGTGAGGAAAAAAAGGAAAACAAGCCTTCAAGTGTTTAACAAGATGTGGTATTTTCCTCTTATGCCTAGGCTTCAGAGATAGTATTCTTCAGAACAAACAGTCGGTCACATAAGATAGCACCAGGAGCATTATAGGGATGACAAATTTGTGATGCATTCATCTAACACCGAAGCTTGGATTCATTTTGATGAGACAAATCCTTTGTTTGCAGTGAACCCCCGTAATGGTTGTCTTGGTTTATGTTCGGATGGCTTCACTCTTTTCAAGCAGACAGGTAGGAATTATTGTTGTTGGCCTGTGATAGTAACTCTGTATAATCTCCCATCTTCCATGTGCATGCAAAGGGAGTTTTTATTCCTTACAGTATTAATCCCTAAACTTTCCAACCCAAAGAAGAAGATAGATGAATATCTCAGGCCTCTGATAGAAGAGTTGAAGATGTTATGAAATGAAGGGGTTTTGACATATGATGTATCATTAAAACAGAACTTTACTATGCAGGCCACCTTAATGTGGACAATAAATGATTTTCCTGCATATAGGATGTTAAGCGAATGGGGGAGATCAGGGAAGCTTGCATGTCCGATTTGCTTGGAACGAAATGTCGATTATACCTTACGAAATAGTCGCAAGGTATCTTGGTTTGACACTCATCGACGATTTATGGCACGCAATCATCCTTATAGGAGAAATTGAAATGACTTCAAGATAGGGAGGGTCGAGAACTCATGTGCAATATGTCCTTTAAGTGGCCATGAAATATGGTAGAGGGTGAAGGACCTTTAAAGTGTTAAAGAAGGGGGCGGTTCGTATGACCCAGGGGGATATAGCGTAGATCACCGTTGGAACAAACATAACATATTTTGGGATCTACCGTATTGGAAAGACCAATTGTTAAGACACAATCTCGATGTAATGCACATTGAGAGAAACATGTATTGCAATATTCTGTACACTGTGATGGACACCAAAGGATCAACGAATGACACTTTAAATGCAAGACTGGACATTAAAGCGCTTTACATAAAGCCTATTTTGCATTTGCTTGAGACCATTAGGGTCGCATGCTCAAACCTAAAGCAAAGTACACATTGAGCAAGGTCCATAATCTAGAATTGTTGTGTTAGGTCAACGATCTCAAACTGCCTGATAGTTATGCATCCAAGTTGTTGAGGTGTATTGACATAAACAGACAAAGTTATTCGGGATGAAAAGTCATGACTGTCATGTTTTATTTCAGAGATTGTTATCGTGGGCCTTCAAGGCCTTGCCAAAGCATATATGGAGCATCTTGACCGAATTATCAATGTTCTTCAGAGAAATTTGTGCTTCTCAACTTAATGCTGAAAGGTTATGGCATCTGGAGGTGAGCTTGCAAATAATCCTATGCAAGTTGAAGATGGATTTTCCTTCAACCTTTTTTGACTCAATGAAACATTTTCCTGTTCACTTGGCCTACGAAGCAAGGGTTGGAAGTCTAAAACAATATAGATGGATGTATCCGTTCGAGAAATTTAAAAACATTTTCATACTATTAATTGAGGCACATAATGTTGTAGGTTATAACAGTTGCCAATCTTGTGCTTATAGGTTTTTAAAAACACTAAAGGATAAGATTGGGAACATGAATCGTGTTGAAGGATCTATCATTTAAAAGTATCTGCTCGAAAAGGAAAGTAAATTTGCATCGTACTATTATCCTCCTGAATACACATCAACATGGAGACGAGACCCTCGACACGATGATGGCAGTCGTACGAGTGGTCAGATTTCAATATTTAATTATCCAGGCCGAGTAGTAAGAAGACAAAGTAGGTCAAATCTTGAAGGAAGGGATAAGCAAGTAGCGGAGTGGTACATTCTCAACAACTGTTCAGAGGCTGCTCCGTATATTGAGTGAGGTTTTATTTGTTGCTAGTAGGATTTTAACTATTGTGAATGTGTATAGTTCAGGGGTTGTTCAACGCTCCGATCAAATTTATCTTTTGTTACAGTTACTTCTCCAAATGGGCCAGATCCAATTATCCTTCATAGCCATATTTCGAACTTGACCAATTCATTTCCTCTCGGTTTCCTCAATGGCTTAAAGATCATTTCGCTGCAAAGACGTCAGCTCCACATGATGTTGCTTGGAGTTTAGCTTATGGAGGTGCAACATTTGCCACACAGTTTAGAAAATATATCATCAACGAGTACAAGTTTGCAACAGTAGAAGCGAATAAAATTACATCATGCTGCAATTATGGTGTATGTGTTCGAGGTGGCCAAGTCGACGGTGCCGAAGGAAACTACTACAACTAATTAGTTGACATAATACATCTAGATTACAGGTGGCAAAAGAAGGTAAGTCTGTTTAAGTGTGACTGGTTTGATAACACTCCACGTAGGACAAAAATGGATCAATATGGGAATTTTGAGGTTCATAATGCAAGGAGATATGCAGTGGGATATGATTCATTTATACTTGCTCAGCAGGCCGAACAAGTTTTTTTTTGAAAAGCAAACAGGAAACAGAAAAACAAAAAAAGAAACTAGGAACACCTCCTAGACCAAACTACTCCTACATAGTCCCTTTCAAGTTTGTCACGACAACCAGAAGGAGGCGAGTCAAACTCTTGTAAAGACCAATCAAAGGAGTAGGCAAAAGAGGTCATCCAATTGGCAACCCCATTCCCTTCCCTATGAATATGGGAAATTCTAACCCTCCAATTCCAGCAGGCCGAACAAGTTTATTATACATCATACCCTACATCTTGAACATGGTGGATAGCAGTTATTAAAACCAAAGCCCAAAATATTATCCCAGAGACCAAAGAGTCTATTGCGACTTTGGCAAGTGCACTAGTCGTAAAAGTAATAAAAGTGTATTGAGTACGAGATTGTTCCCACAAGGATTGGTTTTCAAACACTAGTTCACTATTCGCGATTTATTTGGATCAACAATTATGAGATGAGAAGAATTAAAATTAAAATCAATCAATAACATGCAAATTCAAAATTAAAAAATGAGTTGTTTTGACAATTAAAGAACGTAGTTAGGGTTTCAACTTCCCTCATTCTCCTCTTTATGTTATGAGTCAAACAAAATTATAAAACGTCCTTAAAATCTTGCTAATCAATTCTTTCTAGATTAACTAAGGCTCAATCCCTTGTTACCCTAATTCTATGTGATCTTGAAAGAATCCTTGTTCTTCAATTGTTTCTCAAGAAAACATGCATTAAGATCAAGAATTCAAAGATTATGTCTATTCCTAGATCACAAGGATTATGATGAATTTATCAACTCAGGATTCATGCCTCAACATCCCTATTGTCATACAATCCCCCTAAATCAATCTACAAGAAGCAAACTCATAGAAAGCATGTAAAACAGATAAATTCATTCGAATATAAAAAGAGAAGAATCTCAGAGACAATTTTAACACATAAACATAAAGAATCAAATGAGGTCCATCTTCCTTTAACTACAAAAAAGATCTAGCCTAGCATAGCAAAATCAAAGACAAAAAAAAAAAGAGAATCCCCCAAACTCCATTGGTGTGATGGCATGAAGAATCCTCAAAACTGCCAGCTTGTTCTTGAATTCAACCCGCTTTCGATACTCCAAAGCATAAAAGATGCGCTTCTCTCTCCAAAGTAAGATTCACTCTTCTCAATTATCAAAAGCTCCTATCTTTTTGAATGTGTCAGCCCTTTTTTCTTTCCAAGAGTTGCCTTTTTATAGTGATGAAATCAAATCTTTTAATTTTTCATAATATCTTCAATGGAATCTTCACTAGAATCTTCAATCATATCTTTAATCAAATCCTTAAAATCTTCCCTTTTATATTTAAAGAAAAATATTTCCTTAAAAATATTCAAGAGAATCTTCAATAAGATCTTCAATCAATTATATGATTCAGAAATTTAAAACAAATCAACTTGAGCTCTCCAATTTATCTTTTTATTGAGCTGAAAATTATTGCAAAAGATAGAAATTTTTATGAGAATATTACTGAGAATAAAATAACACATTAATTATAATTCTCATAACTTGTAATTATTTTTAAATCAATTTCATAGTTATATTAATCCTTAATACATAATAAATTGGAGACTCGTCAGAGTCACAATCAAATGAAATACCTAAACCATTCCAGGCTAATGTGGATCAAATACTGCCCGTAAATTTTGAAGAGGATGATGTGCCTCGCAATCTGTTTATTTAGGGTGCGGAGTTATACATGATTCCTATCCATATGGAGAATGAAGAATCAGATGATGATGAACAAGAGGCGCATTCAAGTAGTGAACCTGAATTGGACGATCATCAGACTCCAGAGGAAGGTGCATAGGAAGCAGTAGAAGAACAGGATTCGTCCGACTGATCACTTCTTATTCTTTCTTTAATGCTGAATGTTATACTAAAGACATTGAAATATTTGCTTTGACTTGTAAACTTAATTGATATAATGCATTATATCATTGCATTGGACTTCTTTTATATTTGCTCCCAAACACATTAATGAATGGTTTATGGTTGGACATTGTGTATTTCTTTATACATATTTTTTCCTTACTATTTCTATAAAGGGTTTCATATGGCTTCCGACCGTGATCGTGCTGATGGTCGTGGCAGAAGGGGTGGCCATAACAGCCGAGGAGGCAGGTCATCCACTATCTGCACTAGTACAAAAGGCAACAGGGATTCTCCCAAGTTGCCTCCTCAATCTATGCCATCCTTCCCTTCTACCACTAACTCTGAACTCGGTCCTAGTGGTCTATTGCTCATTTCGTCTACACTTATGGACGTGGCAGAGCATGTAAAAACTAAGTCCAATTTTAATAACTTTAATATTAATATTTTGTTTATGAATATTGTTACTAAGATTATTATTTAATACTTTGTTTGCCTTTTGCAGAATCCCCCTTCCCCCCGTCCTTTGATGTGGGAGATGCATCTTCTCACCAGCAGCCAGTGTAGGGATCAGTTGATCCTGCCACGAGGCATGTCTGGATTTGGTCGATGGGACAATCGAGTAAATTCTTTTCTTACACCGTCAAGTAATAATTTCTTTTGTTTTTTACGCTGTTTGCTTGATAATATTTTGATTTATTCTTATTATCAGGTTCGACCCACAGAAAGACACATATCCCTTCATTTCATATATAATTTTTTTCAATTACAACCACCGATGGGGCCAGTGGAAATTTGTTCCTGTCGACATCAAAAAGGGTTGGTGTCAAGAGTTCTTGGTAAGTTTTCCCATATTTGAGACCCTAAACCATCCTTTTCGACATGCGTTTTAAATTCCTCTAATGTGTGATAATGTGCAATAATCACTTGGATTTTGGGAATTTTGCAAGACTCATTCCACTGGTTGCCTGAGCATAAGGCCAGTTTGAGAAAAGTTTTCAAACACAAGTCTACGAAGTGGTTTGGCGATAGGATGCACCGCTTGAGAAATAACTTGGGCAGCGATGATTGGTGCACTGCTGAAACTAAAGAGAAATTGAAGGGACAATAGGCGGCATATGACAAATTTAAGGAGGCGCAGGAGCGGAACAAGAGGAACAAGCGGAATAGGGCGATGGCGCCCGGAGCCACTTATACTAGAAGGTGCATCCCGATATCGGACGACAAGAAAAGACTTGTAAGTATACATTCTCTTTTATTTCGGTATCCTATTTAATGCACTTTTAAGTAATTAATGAAGCTAATTTTAATTTGCAGTAAGTTGCTAGGGTGCCTAAAGATGAGCTTTCTTTTGCCACTCTTCAGAGGACTCACACCCAGGAGTCAGGATCTGGGTCCCGGGATTGGATAAATGATATGGCCAGGGGATTAGCTGTGAGTTTATGACGTACTTCATTTTCGTTTGATTTATCAACGTTTATTTCACTTTATCATTATTAATAATTTGTTTTCTTTTTTCGAAATGTAATCTGGTAGGAGGCGTATGATAGGCTTTGGGAGGAGACCCATGCGCAGGCGCTGACAGAAGATGGTACCCCTGTCTCTCAAGTCGATAGCAATGAGATCTTCCTGAAAGCAGGTGAAAATTTAATAAAAAAAGAAGAGTGTTCGAGATAGGAGCATCTGGCAACCAATTGAAGCTGAGCAAGCACCCCTTCATCCGCTCTACCGGAGTTTCTGAAGGTAAAGACACATTTAGTAATTGTTTACACTTTTTTTCCCTAATCCATTAAAATTATTTACAAAACGATTGACCTAAGTTGTAATGTATTTACAGATGAGCCCGCCAGGATACATCGAATGACTATTGCATTGCAGGACGAACTGCATAAGGAAAAGGAGAAAATAGAGGCCGCACTAAGGGAGACGAAAGAGGAACAACAGACGATGTCTAAGGCCTTCAAGAAATTTCTGGAAAAGATGGAGAAGAAAAAGTAGAAGAGGAAGATGAATAAGATGAAGAAGAAGGTAGTAGCAAATGACTCGTCACCCACATCCACATCCTCATCGTTATCCCCTTCCCCTCCAACTTCCGTTTCCCACACCCCTACATTGTGATGTATTTTATTACATTTGTTCAAGATTAGCTTTAGTATTTTCATTACACTTTTTTGTTTTTGTTTGTAATTTATTTTTAATTGTTTATTTTCGGACTGTTGATTGATTGTTGGACCGTAGTTGGACTGTTTACAGGGTGGAAATTCAATGAATTCAAGTAATTGAAACTCAAAATGCAACGTAACGCAACCTTTGAACCTTTTTTGAGTCTTTACAATGAGTATTAGAGTGTCGGGGAGTGTCAGAAAATGCCAGACACGACACGTCAGGGTCTTTGAAATGTTGATGCTTCATAGTACCAAGGGGTTTGCATTCATCATGTATCATGACACAAAAAATTTTCCTACACACTCAACATTTTGTGGGGACCGCATTTTTTGAAGCAAAAAAAAAAAAAAAAACTAAGGCACAGAAAACAAATCTCTATAACATGACACAATTATTTTCCTACAACATAACTTTTATAAAACCCTAGTAACAAACTATTAGAGTTGGCAAAAACGAGCCAACCCGTCGGGTTGGGTCGTAACCCGCAAAAAATAAGCCGAGTTGGGTTGGTAAAAATGAGCTGTCAACCCGAGCCAACCTGGCTCGTTTCAACCCGTGAAAAAACGAGCCAACCCGTGGGTCAAACAAGCCAGCTCGCGGGTTGAGTTTTTTTTTATAAAAAAATACAAAATATAATATACAAAAATGGACAAAACTCACACATGTTGTAATCATTTTTCTTCTTTCTCTAAACCTAAGTCCCTAATCTTCTCACATCCCTGCCATTTTTATATTCTTAGGCTGTGCTGGCTCTGTTTGGTTCAAATATCTTACCCACTTGGTAGCAAGTGGTTCTAATTTTTTCTAGATATTGATGCAAATTTGTTGTGAAGAAAATTTGAAACTAAAATATTTTGCTTTTATTTCTCATTTTGTAACCCTTTGTTTAAGCTAATGGAAGTCAGATAGCTGATGCATTAATACTACATGGTCATTTAATTAGGCTGAAAACGAGCCAACCCGCGAGCCAATTTTCGAGCCAACTCGTTAGCTATTTTTTCAAACCAACCCACGAGCCATATTTTTTAGTCAACCCGCGAGCCAACCCCAACCCAACTCGGGTCCGGTTGGGTTGGGTTTTCTGGCTCGTTTTTTTTTTCGAGCCAACCCTAACCCGGCTCTTTTTTTCGGGTTGAATGCGGGTTGGATCGGGTAGGGCCGGGTTGGCCCGTTTTGCCAATCCTACAAACTGTCAAACCTTTTCAGCACGAGATTACTAATAGTAGCTTTAGGTTTAAGATTTTAATTTTGATGTAGCTTCAACATTAAAATATACATTAACGCATTATTAAAAGAGGGAGATTACTCCTGTAATCAATTAAGGACGTATTGACTTTTCAAATAATTATTGTTGTTAAATTTGTAAAGTCTACATGATTTAAATATGTAATACCAGATAATCAAAATGATAATAATAATATAAAAATGCTTACATATCATCATAGAATCAAACTTAAATATCCTTTCAAATAAAATTTGAAAAGTACTATATTTGTCATTCATCAAGATGTACAAGACTAATTGCCTTAACTGACATGATCAATCTATACCAATGTATCATGGTAAACATTGTCTTTGAAGAATATCTATATCTATATTGTAATATTATTAAAATGCCTTCAAACAATTGTTTTCAGCATTAAATTATGGAATATAATATTATTTTGATCAGTAATTAATTATACTATTAATTATTCAGTGTCAATTTTATAAATAATATTTCTATAATAAAATTTCTTTGAGAAGCCTTTTATAAAAAGGAAGATTTTTTTACAATGGTTGTATTAATGATATTTAAACCTACATGATGCTCTTTGTTTTTCAGGAAAAGGAAAATGTAGAAATATTTTTTTACAGAAAGAGTCATTTTACTGAATGAGTCATTTTATTAATTCTTGAATAAACGGAAGTTTTTTTTTTTCTTATTCAATAACTATCTTTAACTTTTTATTTTTTTTTCTTAATTTCATTGTTAAATACATTTTATTTAACTTTATTATTTTATTTTGTTTTGAAAATTTATTTAACTTTATTATAACTCTAGCTGTAGCGCCTCTCTCTCTCCGGCCACTTCTCAGCCCAATTGTTGTGGTGCTGTTGGGCCTAAGTTCTTGACCTTGGTTTCTAGTCGCTTATTCCTAGACAGTTCGTGGACCTTCAAGGTTTACTTTCTCTTGAACTCACTCCAAATTCCTAAGATGATAATTTTTATTTTTATTTTTGGTTTGATATTTATCTTTTTTCTGTAATGATATTTAGTTCACGATTATAAAAAAAATTAAGAAAAAAATTTATCTTAATTTTCTCCTTGAAATTTTTAATTTTTTTTCTTCAAAATAAAATAATTCGACCATACAATTAATATAAATTTATACTATTAGTCCCTCAACTTTCACCGTAATTTTTTTCAAACTTTATATATCGTACAATTATTTCTCATAATTTATGCAAGTTTTTTCTTTTTCTTTTTACAACCAAAAGCTACTTGTATGTTGAGAATTTGGATAAAAAATTTGTTAGTAACGATCATTTTTTTTTTTTAATGAGAATTTGGTGAGATTATTGCATGTTAGCACATATAATAATCTTTCGCACATGAATGACTACTTATAAGTAGTAACTGTGGTGCTGATGTATGGTAAAAGCTGGTAAACCTTTAAAAGACTGTTATCTTTTTTTCAACTCAACTGCGGAAAAAGACTTTCCAAAAAGTTGAATGTCCCTCACATTGGTTGTTAAGAAAAGTATTTGGGGCTCCCTTGTTCAGAAAAGCAAATAGCTTCACGTATTTAGCACACAGATTCGAAAAGATTGAACGGATCTATGGAAAGGCTCCCTATTGTTCGTGGAGGAACATTCCCTAAGTCAGTTAAGCACTTGACAACTCGAGTACTCAAATATATAACGCTGCGGGTTTTAAGCTCATAGATTTCTGTTAAGAGTTAACTGACAAAAATTCAAAAAAAGTTTTGTTTTGAATTACTTAGCGCTTATGTTTTTTTTTAAGGGTTCGTTTTATCTACGGAATGTAGATAACTTATTTACATTGAGCCTAAAAGACGTTATTTTGAGGCAGAAATCAATATATTTTTGTAATTATAATTTATTCCAATGTTATAATAGTCTTTTTTATTATAATTTTTTAACCCAAAACGACGTCGTTTTGAGAGCGAATGTAGATAATTTATCTATATTCACTGTAGAAACATTAAAAGCCTTTTTTTAATCACTTACCCTCTTATGATTTTTTTTAATCACTCAGCCTCATGTAACATCTTGTTGAGTCAAGTCCGACCTTTAAGTCGATTGCGGAAACGAAACAGTAAAATCCAAGAGGAGAGAGATGAAGAAGAACACAGTCAATTTGTTTAACGTGAAAAAACTTTATTCAATGTGAAGAAGTAAAAACTCACGGGACACTAGTTCAGAATCAAACTTCCACTATAAGAATAATGGGTTACAACAATCAAACTTTCCTAGTCTTTCACTAGAAGTACAATCAAACTTCACCTACAATAGTGGTAATATCAAACTTCCTTAAAGATGTCTCACTCAAACTTCTCTCTAGAGGTATTCAAATTCTTTTTCATATCTCTAAACCTCAGACACTACAAGCTTATATACGGGAGGGATTGAATCATTCAAAGGATGTGTCCCTTGAACCTTGCACCTTCGTTTATGGAGAAACATTAAATCACTCAAAAATTGTGTCCCTTGAGCCTTGCACCAAAAAATGGAGAGTTTCAATCTCTTAGGACTTGAGCCAAGTATTGAAGAAGGAACAACTCCCAACACATCTCAAGGACTGGCAAGGGCCAAATCTTGTAGCTAGGGATACATGAATGAATCGAATCAATATCCAAAAGAGAAGAATTTCAGAGACTGTGCTAGTATAGAACAATACAGATAGCTTATAAGAATTAATTGATACTACGTATACTAACGAGATGTATTTACTTTTTAGTAGTAGGGAACATAAAAACTCCATATAGTTAAGTGTGCTTGACTTGGAGCAATTCTGAGATGGATGACCTCATGAGAAGTTTTTCAAGAAGTGTGTGAGTGGGGAGAGGACAAAGCACAATAAAAAGTCTCGTGTTAATTTGTGTGGATAGTCATTGATCCTCGTAATAAGTTGTCGGATTTTATACCTTATATGATTTTTTTATCCAAGTCCATCCATAACACCTTTAGAAACTTAATTAATCTATTTATTTTACCTTTTTGAGAAGAAAAAGATATATTGATGACAAAAAAAGAAAAAATAGAAAATCAAATAAGACCAAATTAAATATGCTGAAAACATACACACTTACATAAAAAAATTACAAGTGAAAAAAATGAAAATAGAGGAAAAAAAGAAGAAGAAAATAAACTGAAAATAAAAAAGGAAAAATAAGGCCAAATATTTAGAAACTTATAACAATGACAAAAAAACTAAAAATTAAAAATTAAAATAGCCTTAATCAAAAAGAAAAAAATAAATCGGAGACAAAAAGAAAAAACAAGACAAAAAGGAAATAGAAAAAAAGAAAGAAATCAAAGTTGTAAGTTTTTTTTTAAAATATATGGATTTTTTCTTCTATTTTTTTTTTTTGTCCTCAATCTATTTTTTTATTATTTATATATATTTGATCTTTTTTCTACAATTTTTTTTCTTTTGGTCTTTTTTATCATTGTTAAAAAAATAAGACAAAAAACAGGAGAAAAAGAAATTAGTTTTGTAAATTCCCAACGTTTTTGGTCTTATTTTTTTATCCTTAGTCTATTTTCTTCTTTTTGATTTAGACATATTTGGTTTCAATTTTTCTTCTATTTTTTTGTCTTCGATCTATTTTCTTGATTTTGATTTAGACTATTTTTATTTTTCTACCTTTAGCATTTTTTTATTACTATTGTAAGTTTCTAGTATAGTGGTCTTATTTTTTTTCTTTTATTTTTTCCTCAGTCTATTTTTTTTAATTTAGACATATTTTGTCTTTTTTTCCTTATATTTTTACATTTTTTACTTTTATCCTTTTCTTAAGTGTTGTAAGTTTCTAATATGTTTGTCCTTATTTTTTCTGTTTTTTTCTCTCTGTTTTCTTTTTATAAGGGTAAAATATGACAGATTAATTAAGTTTCTCACAGTATTAAGGATGAGTTTGATAAGAGTGTAAGTGATTAAAAAAATTTAAGGCAGTAAGTGATTCAAAGCAAAATTGTAGGGAGATTTTTTGAACTTTTCCCAATATAAAATGAGTTAAATTATTCAACACCTTATAGTTTTGTTGCATTTTCAAATTAGCTTTAATAATTTAAATTTTTTGAAGGAACTTATATGGCTTTTTAATTTTTAAATATTTTATAATATAATTAAGTCCTTAATTAGGTCATTTTGTACTTATAAAACTTTATAATTGAATCTCTGTAACATTTAAGGACAACATAAAAATGACTTGCAAGTTGCAAATGATTATATACAAGCATTTATTAATAAAATTTAATGTTTTTATTTAATAAATATTTCTTTAATATTTTTTAATAATACAAGACCCCCATAAAAAATTTTAAACTATAAAAATTTAATTAAACTATATGAACTTACAAAAATAATTTAACCTATAAAATGTGTATATTAGCTTAATTGGAGCACCCTATACCCATATATTTGAAAGAAGCAAGTGGGTCTTGATTATAAACTATGAAATGTATATATTAACTTCTTCTTTTTTTGTAAAAAAATGTACATATTAACTCATTTTTTACTTAAAACAGTTTATATTAATTTCTTTAACGTGTGTTGTAAAAAATATTGACAATATACTACAAATGAATAATGAACTGAAATAAATATATAATTATGCAGATTAAAAAACAGATTTTATAGATTATACAGTTTAAAATTTTTAAAGTAATACTTATGAATTATTATTATTTTGTAAGAATACTTATGAATTGTAATTATATTGATGACTAATGATTAAAATCTAACAGAAAAATGACAAATGATCAAATAATTTCTCTTTCTCTACCTAGGGCTCTAAAAAAAAAGCAGCTCAGCTTCAATGATGGTACTTTGGAAATTGCTAGATCAATAAAAGTAAACAATAAAAGTAAACAAAAGTTCTTCTAAATGGGAAAGTATAGAGCAAGTTAGATAATGCAGATCCCTAGATTTGTCCAAATCAAATCGTATCTGTCCAATGGGGCTATGATTGTGATTTTGTTTGGTGTCATGACAAAAGATCAGGAGAGAGGAGGATTATAATCAAATCATCAACTTGTCCCCCCATTTAAATCAAACAAAACATTGGTGCTCCAACCCTTGACCCACAAAGGTACAGGAAATTGTCTAGTGGAAAATAATAACGATGGTTGGTATGGGAAACCAACAAAAATGGTTTCATTCAAAAAAATATGTAAACCAGCAGTATGATGAATTTATGATGCTCCTCTCACGTCACTGCATGGATTGATAGATACAAAAAAGTTCAATTTTTTTTTTAACTTTTAATACGAATTGACTGAGTATATTAGCTTATTATAGTTGCCTTAGAAATGAATCAATGAAAGATAAAAACAAGTCATCAGGCTTTAATTTAGGTCCACATCAACCATCTTGTCACTACACTAGTTGCTCTCACATCCTTAATTATCTACATCCCCAGAAAAAACTCAATTCTTTATAATTTTCTTTTCATTTTTTGTAGGGATTACTGTAACTATTAAAAGGACGAGAAAGTTGGAGAAAACGTTACTAGGCTTGGCCTGCCGCTATCTAGCTATATATGTCGTGGTAGCTTAGTAGATAACACTCTAGTTCACTAAGTAGAAAGGAAAGAATTTTAATTTGATCCTCGCATGTTATTTTTAGAAAAGATTTAAATATTTTTATTTTTGACTTGAATTAGTTTTATAATCAGTTTAAAAAATTAAAATTTATTATCAAAAAAAAAAAAAATCAAAACTTATAACAATACTAGGAAAAGTCAACTTGCTTCAATAATTATAGTTGGGTTAACTTTAAAAAAAGAAAAGAAATTGATGCAATGCAAAAGGTAATAGGCCCCAATTGAGCTTGCACATTCAAGAACTTGGCTACGTACCTTCAATAGTTCGAAAACGAAGGATTCCCTTCATTAATTCTGCCCTGTCCTTCCTGCAATCAGTTGTCTTATTCTTCTTATGCTCAAATATCATTTACTTTTTTTTTTAAAAAAATAATGATAGTCTAAGGTTTTTTACAAGGACTAAGTAAAAAATGTTTTCAATTTAATAAAAATATAAGATTATTTAATAATTAAGAATGTTTTCTTTTATTTATGGTCTCAAAAGTTAATTTGGGAATGCTAACATGTAGATCATATTGGGGACATATAAGCATTTGAGATGACTTGGTAGATGATTCTGTATGAACATATGGGGAAACAACTCAATCATTCTCAACTGCATTAGGACAGTATACCTTAATTAGCTTCATATCTTTATGTAGCCCGCTTTGGGAACTAAGAACTTAGTATATCATATGCAAACTTAAGAATCAGTGCGGACCTTATTTTCTCTACATCTCTAAATATCCTTTACCAAGCTATATATCATTTAGAGGGTTCTTTCTACTTCACGTAATAATCCAATATAATAATGGTAAGTGCAAGCACTCATGGCCGACCTGATAATTCAAATTTTACCTACTTCTAACCTTGATATGCATTATCTGTAATTTTATATGCTTTTTTCGTCAAATAATTGCTAAACTAGCTATATGCATGCTATATATTCTACCTCTCAGGTGGTAATATTTTGATCCCAGGATCATCCTTTCTATCCTATCCACCTTATTCAAATTGATAATTTCTTTTGGAAATATATATATATATATATATATATATATATATATATATATATATATAAAATAAAATTAGAAAGAAGGAAAGCGACCAAAAAAATAAAAAAATTATATCTAGTTAGGGAAGAGAGGATTGTAGCCAGCAACCAAACTAGGGATTCTATAATGAAGATCATATGATAGACATCGATCCTACCTGAAAATAAAAGGCATATATATAGTCACACCATCAAACTTGTGTGTCTTTGCAGTTCTGCTCAATTGATTCGCCATATGTTCTAATTCCAATTAATCCACTCTAGTTTGGGCTCTTTGGTTTGTTTTATTTTGATTGAGATCAATAATATACAGTATAATTAATTAATAACATCACCAACTAAACTAATTATGGTGTACTATGGCTGCATATCATCTAATTATACCTTCTCTTTGTTTTGTGTGTGTGTGTGTGTTTTTTTCCCCTATCATGATTCATCTATAAGAGGAGAGATAGACAAGATATATAGCTTAATTGATTTTCTACAAAAGTACAGGAAGAGAAGCAGAGTTGTATGCATCTATGAGAAACAAAAGAGAAGAAGAAAAAGGATATATATAATTAGGAAAAGATAAGAGGAACAAAAAGGAGAAAAAAAGAGAAGACAAAGCATTGAATATATAGATACCGACAAGTGTTTGAGATTGGTGGGTGGAGCTAGATGGAAAAGAAGTGCAAACTTAGATATTGACGCGGCTCAATCAAACTACATGGCTGGTTTTCATAATAGCCATGTCTTCAAATTGAGGCGCGCCAATACCTAATTGATATGTGCTAATTCGTATAGCACTTCCCCATCACCTCCATCAATACCCCAATTCATCTTTTATATGCATCGATCTTCCTATTCTCCTTCCTCTCCTTAATCTTTCAGAGAAAGCAAAGAACATAACAAAAAGATATATGTTATTGAGGAACAATATCGGTTAGGTTTGAAGAACACAGCATTTAGAGCAAAAGCTGAATATATAATCAAAACCAAACCGGCTAGTGCTAATGTACGACTCCACTGTTTGTCTTTGACTAACTACTTTTCAATCTTCCATGAATGCAAATATTATTAATTAATTTTCCTCCTCAATTTCAAAAAATATTTTTAAAAAAATAAAAATAAAAAATAGCCAAGTGTTTCTGTATAGTGTGTACTATACCTCTAGTGGCTTGGCGTCCACGTACTCGTGTATCAAAATTTCCAAAGTGCCTTGCAAATAGCAACAAAATATTACCTCGAATGAATTAAGACACGGAGGTTCTTTTTGGAATTTCATCTGCATGGAGACCTACAATGAAGCGAAATACTAGGTCATGATGAAAGAGAGAGTACAATATATTAATTACGTTGTAATGAATTGCACCCACCATTCTGGACCACTGTCTGGAGGACAATGCCTTTTAACACTTGGATAATATAAAATGGGGTTATGTTATAAAAATAATATTTTTATAAAAGATTATTTTTTAATTATTTTTTAATTATATTTATATACTTATATATTTCTATAGTCGTACATACACATAACTAATATTTTGATTTTTAATTACTATGTTTTTATTAATTACAAAAAACAAAATTATTTTTACTTTAAAATCTTTATTTTTAAGAATTTATGAATAATATAGTCAAAACTACAAGAATTTCCTGTTTCTCAGAATTTTCTCATTTCAACTTAAAATGAAAAAAAAATGTAAATTTTGAGTCTCTGAATTTATTATTTTTGGAGTATATATGTCATATGGTTTCTTCACTTGGCATCTAGCGCGTTTGGTAGAGGAAAAAAAAAATTTTATCCGAAAATCTCAATTTGTAAAAATATAATTTTTACATTCAGTATACGATAATATCCAAAAATATAAAATTTAGAAAAATTTAATTTCTCAAAATTTTTGAAGAATTCTGCATACCAAACTCCAATTAATTCAAGACTCAAACTTGGGTTACTCGAGTTCCAGATTCCACTTTATTGAAAATGGACAAGCCATTGTATATGGTTCCACACACTAAATTGGGAAGCTTCAGTATTATGCTGATGAAAAGCAACCACGAAGGCATGCCAAGGGATTCAAACTTCAAAATTCGAATACTGAATATTGTGTATCTTGCACCAAAAAAATAAAATACAATTGTATCTTCTATTTTTTAAGGGTTTAATTAATTATGGGTTTATTTTTTCTGCAGTCAATGTAGTTAATTTATTTACATTGAATCCAAAATGACATCATTTTGATATGGAAATTAAATTATTTTTATAATTCTAATTTATTTTAGAATTATAATAGTCTTTCTCATTATAATTTTTTAATCTTTTAAACTAAAATAACATTATTTTGAAAATAATATAAATAACTTATCTATATTTTTATTATGGGCATGATTTATTCCGGTGAAAGCAGCACATATTAATGATTATTGATTAAAATAATAATATAAAGACAAATATAAATGAATGTTACTTTTTTTTTTGAAAATTTAAAATTAAGTCCCACAACAACTAAATTCATTTATTATATATAACTGTTATATTCGGCAGTTGGAGGGTCACGGACTTGCCAAAAACTGTGGAGACCCGCAATTTCCTGAGAATTATTTTAGAGAGTCACAAATATGTGGCACCTACCCACCTAACTCCTAGAAATTATGCTTATATCTTCAGTTATGCGAGCCTCGGAGTGGTCAATGGCTATCTCTTTCATGATGTTTGACAAAGTTTTTTGTTTGTGTTTATCATAAATATGAAAGAGAGAAAAGGAGGGAAAAACTTATTATATTGAAGAGTGATTTATTTGTACATGAATAAGGCTCTTATTGATTTGTACCAAAAAAAAAAAAAATTCTTATATAAAAGAACAAGAGAAGATTCTAGAATATTACAACTAAATTAAAATAAAATATTTATATCTCTAATACTTTTCCCTCAAGATGGAGGGTGAATAACATTAACACTCGATCTTTGGAAGAAAGAAGATTAAAAAGAAGCTTTACGGAACATAAGCTGAAAAAATCGGTAGCACAACAAATCAACTGGAATAATCATCATTCTAAAGAGCTGGTAAAGAAACAGTGCTGGAATGAACATCAGTTAAGATGCGCTGGAATGAACATCAGCAAAGGAAGGGCCGGGATGGACATCAACCTGAACATCAGTACTTCAATTGGGATAAAAGCTGACGGAGCCACTGTAACTAGGATTATTCGCGGTGTTATGGATATGAATATCATATCCCAACTACCCACCTAGGAATCTACTAAGAGATAGAGTCATAAGCATCTCAACAACTCTAAACAATCAAAGGGCACAAGATAAGAATCACATCCCAACAGAAAGGGAGTTGAATCCTATTGCAATTGGGGGAGCTCAAAAGACCCAAGTCTAAGAAGGTAATCCTTATAAATAAGAGCCTAAGGACCCCAGGTAAACACTTCTAACCTATAAACGAATACTGCCCACACTGTGCACACACCCACCCCTTGGCTATAAGCCTATTGCTTGTGCACAGTGATTGAGACTTCAGCTATAAGCCTAGTATACACCTGATATACATTATCTCTGAGCGCATACCTCACGGTATAGCAATACGGTCTATCCAGGACCTAACACGCGGACTAGGTAACAACTGAGATAAATGCTCCTTCTGAATCGGAGGCCAAAATAAAACCAAATAATGACAAAACCAATACAAGCCAAATAAGACTTGAATAATATCACAAACATACGTGGGAATAAAATTAAATTGGCCAAATACAAGCCTAAGAACAACAAAACGTCCAAAATAGGAATGGCAGCACAAGAAAATTCAGAAAACAAATACATAACCCAAAAACAAAATCTGAACAAAATTGGTCGTAGTTGTAATCCGGCAAACATGAAACTGTAGAGCAAGTATGAAATATCATGAAACACTTCCTATGCATGCGGGGTGAGAAGGAAAAAATGCTTGCATATCCCTAATAAATGTTAACAGTAAGCTGAGAAATGATTTGTGAAATGAGCCAGAACAAAATTGCAGAAACTAAAGCGTAATGGCTTGGTGACACAAATCAGCAAATAGTTAGTGTGCAACAAAGAGCTCAACATCCTAGCCATGGAATCAAGGCCAAATAGAAACCACACAATAGCAAAGAAATATATCTTCGGAAAAGACCATTAATCGGTGAGTCCATAACGGGAGAGACACAGGACAACACATATAAAAAATGGAAAGAAAGAAAAAACAAAGATGAGAAAAATAAAATAAAAAGTGATAGATCTGTTGGAGAAGAACCCAGAAATAATCGAGAAAGACTGGACAGAAAATGATATTCCGAAGGAGATGACTCAGAACAATGAAGATGACTCGTAGATCTGGAAAGCTATAAAATGATACCAATAAAGAGAAGGGTTGGACAGAAAGACATTGACGAATAGGGTGCCTGGGAAACACGTTACCATGCGCGGCAGAAAAAAGCCAGGAAAGATGACCGGAATAGGGAAAGAGATATGAAGGAGAAACAATGTAGAAAACAAAGGAAAAAATAAAATGACGGCAACGGAACCTCCATTCATGGAGGATGAAAATTTTCTTCTGATATCATGTTAAAAATATGAAAAAGAGAAAATAAGGGAATTTCATTGAAAAGTGATTGATTTTACGTAAAGGAGGTTCTTATATAAAAAAACAAGAGAAGATTCTAAAATATCATAACTAAACTAAAATAAAATATTTATATGTCTAATAATGTTCTTCATTATATTATTTGCTGATCCTGTGAGTGTATTCTTTTCAGCTAGGGATTCGATTCCCTTAACTAGGTCATGATACTAACTTATCATTCTCCATCCATAACTTTGGACAAGTGATTGCAAGACTGGATTAAATAAAAATCTAGACTATTGGGTCATGTGTACTGATTAAAAGAACAATAAGTTTTACCGTTAGAGCTTGATTTTCTAGAAGACTTGAACCATTCGACATTATTAGTCAAAGGGCTTTGCTCATTTTGTTAACGTGAATGTCACATTTTGTCGTTTCTCTTAACTCGTGAATCTAACTATTTATAAGTCAATAATCAATAGCATACCTATTAGGCTATTACAATATTGTTATTATGAAACAGTGTTATAATTAGTTTGTTTCATCATTAAATTGATTATGTTGATTCAACGATCTTGATTTAACTTTTAAAAACCTTTTTTTTTCCTATATTTAATACTTTATATTTATTTCTATTTTTATTTGGTTATAATTCCTCATATTAATGCTTTCATGTTAAATATGAGAAATTATAACCATACAAATGTGGAAATAAATATAATCGTTGGATCAACATAATCAATCTAACGGTGAAATAAACTGGTAGTGACATTAATAGTAATACTTGTTGGAAATCAACAACACACAAATCGAAAACGAAAAAGAAAAAGAGAGAGAGAATAAATATAGCGATTTATCCTGGTTCACCTAATTTAGGCTACGTCCAGCTTGTCTGTACTATATTCACCTCACCGCCACTCGTTACAAGTTACTCGGTTTACAAGGAAAATATAAATAGGATTAGAAAACCCTAACAGCAGCTATTCATGGGTCCAAGCTCAAACTGCTAAGAAAATTACAATAAAACAGAGCCTCACAATAGTACCTAGCCTCTACGGGCCTGGGGGCGCTGCCCCCCGGATCCCCGCCCGCTCACCTGAGAGCGAAACCTCAGTTGCCTTTCTGTTGACCCTGATAATTAGGACTCTCATCAGCATGCGAAGTATGAGCCATACCCAATAACAGTAACACTAACTGATAATAACAATATCTTATCTCTATATATTATGAGCCAAAGGAAAAAAAATCAATAAAACCCAATAGTGTTTTATATACATTAGAGAAAGAAACAAAGAAACTACAAAATATTGCGCAGCAATACGGATCCGGAGAACCAGGGTTGCTGATGATTAAGGTAACAAGTTAACTTTTGTTTTTCCCCATTAAAATGCATATGAGTAAGGATATTAACGGGTCGAGCCAAGTTTTGCTCTTAAAATATTAAGTTTGTATTTAAATGTGTTAGCCTGACATAGTCTGTTACCTGTTATGAATATAATTATCAGCCTTTGGCCTGATTTATTTAAAAAAAATAAAAGTCTGATTTAGCCTGTTAGTCTGTTTAAGAAAATAAAATAGCAAAAATTTATTCAAACAAAATATATGATCCACAACACTAATAATTTCACAAAGATTCATAAATTTAATATATATCCAAAAAGCATAATATAGAATAAAATCATTCAAAAAATATGTTTAACCAATAAAATAGGATGAAATGGGTTCAGGAGAGAGAGATGATTATTATGAATAGTATAAAAAATATAAAATAAAACTAAACGTTAGTGTATCAGGCCAGTCTGAGAAGCTCTAAGGCCGAGCTTCTGAATTGAAGCTTGATGTGTTTTTATTAAATGAGCTTTTATATAATAAGTTCAAGTCTAGTTTCAACAATCAATTTTAGATATAAAAGTTCAGGCCATCATGAGCCGAGTCAAAGACCCCTGATTTGTTTAGCACCCCCGAGTAAAATCATCGGTCTCTTTTTTTCTTTAATTGAAATATGATATTCAGAAGAAAAAAAACTAACAATTAAGAGAGAATGCGTTATCATCTAAAAGAGAGAGAATTTTTTTATTGAAGTATCATTTTTCAATTAAAAAATATTAAAAGAACAAATAAAAAAATAAGTGTTTGGGATTCAAAGTCTAGAGTGCATTTAATTAAGATAAAAGAGTTGACGCATGCATTTGCTGGGAAAACGTTTATCGTCAGTCTAATTTATTAATTGTCAATTTGTCATTATTCTTTAAATATTTTATTAGTTTTGTAAAGCATATCTTATTAAATAACTTAATAATTATTTATTTCTTTTTATATATTTACACAAATTTCAAAGTAATATAAAAAAAATTATCAGTTAACTTTTTTCATATTCCATCCATTTCAAAATAATTATCGGTTAAAATTTCTCATGAGAGTAAGAAGATTATTAAATTTAAAAATATAATTATATTTTATTAAATTACTATTCCACTTGATTGATATTTTTTATTTTATTTTATAAATAAAACAAGCTTAAAGTTTTTTTTAAAAATACGACTTGCTAATTCTTTATGGAGAATATTATATTTATAAAAATTTTATTTACAAACCCTTACAAATTATATCATGTCTTATTGGTAAGACACTCTTAAGCAATGTTATTAAATCCGACCCGGACATCAACCCGGTCGGGGTACTGGATCACTAGTTGGATCGGTTGATCCGGATATAAAAATATATATAAATATGAATATATAAATTTTAATTATATTCTCCATATCTAAAATATTTAAAAATGAGTTAAACAAGGTTTACTAAATAAGTTTAAAAATATGAAGTACAAATAAATAAAAATGCACGTCATTACTATGTCAATTTAAATTGTAACTCAGAATCACATAAATATACCTCTCAATAATATTGAACTTATATTTTTCAAATTCATTTACATTGTGTTATGGATATATATCATATCCTAACTACCTACCTAAGAAGTCATTAAAGGATAAATGCCTAATTATCCTAACAATACTAAACAGCAAGATACTTGGGATAGAATCCTTATCCCAACAGCAAATAAGCTAAATCCTATTGCAACTGGGAGATCTACACAAATCCTAGAGGTGACCCTTATAAATAAGAGGCTAAAGACCTCAGGTACACACTTTTTGACCTATTTACTATTACTGCCCACACTGTGCACACACCCACATCTTGGCTATAAGCCTATTGCTTGTGTGCAGTGATTGGGATACTGGCTATAAGCCAACTACGGTACCTACCTCAAGGGTATCTCTGAGCGCATACCATTCGGTATAGCAATACGGTTGTCTAGGACCTAACATGTTGAAATGACATATGTCACATTCTCTTAATTTATTATTCCACAAATTGCTTCAGTATTAGAATTTAGAAGCTAAAATTTGGTGGATGTCCAAGTCGGAGAGGTCGGCACAGAAATGTCGCCCTTCATGATCCAAGCCAACCCGGCGGTGGAGTCTGCACGCCCACCTCCGCAGAATGATCAGCCCAGAGACGAGAGTCACGTGGTCAATACTGCCATGAATGCAATCCTTCAAAGGATGCAAGAGATTAAGAACAGGTTCTTGGCTCAACAAAGGCTGAATGCCCAAAGAATGGAGGCATTGGAAGCCGAGCTGCAAAATAAAAACACCGAAGGCTAAGCTGGAGGAGCAGGCCAAGCTGGAACTGGAGGGCTGAAACGCCAAACTCTGGCAACCTAGAATGTCCGAGATCCTCACAATGACAACTACCAGGAAAGAGGAGGACAAGGCAACAATCAAGGAGAGAACTATCTCCATGATGAAGAGGCTAATGATAGCCCATTCACTGAGAGGCTCATGAACTTGGCAATTCCGCTGAGATTCAAAAGTGCCAAACGCCCATCTGGAGGCGTTCAAGCAAGAAAACAGAGATAGAGATTAAAGAGGATCGAAGAAAAGAGCCAAATCTCAGGACAAGAAGTCGGACGAACGATATCTGAGGACCAAATATGACAATTACACACCATTAAACATGTCCAGATCTCGGATATGGAAAGAAGTAGCTTAAACCGAGATGTGCAATGTTGAAAGGCCTCCGCCCCTCAAGAGCAAGGGTGGGTTGGATAGAAACAAATTTTGTGCTTTTCACGATCAGAATGGCCACACTACAAATGACTTCTGGGATCCCCGAGATGCCATTGAGAAGCACATCAGAGAAGGAAAGCTGAAGCAATACATCATCTGAACTCAGGGAAAGAAAAATGTCTAGCGAAGGAAAAGAAGCCGGAGCAGGAGTCATAGCCTGAAGAGGGAGGAGAGGGAAGATCACGAACAAAACCTCCCTCCTAAGGGTAAGAAGGTCGAAGATAAATAGGAGGAGTTCCAAGAGGCTGAATTTGAGTGCAACGTGATAAGTGGAGCCTTGGGCGGAGGAGGTGACACTACAAATGTCAAAAGAAAATACCTAAAGGAGGTCATGTCGGTTAGAGACAGACCGACCTTCAAAGGAAAAGCTAATAATCCTGCTCCCCCAAGGCTGTTCTTTACTGAAGAGGACCTAGAAATGGTTGTACCTGGACATACTGACGGTTTGGTAATTATTGGGGTGCTAGTTAACTGCCGAGTTAAAAGAATCTTCCTCAATCATGGAAGCTCAGCTGACATTCTCTTTTGGAATTCTTTCCAGAGGATGAATTTAGACGAGCAAGACCTGAAACCGTGCGTCACTGAACTGATTGGCTTCAATGGAGAACCATCTCCTCCAAAGGGCTACATAGATTTGAAGCTGACCTTGGGAACAAAGGAAGCATTTTGAGCTGGCAGAGTTCGGTTCATAGTTGTGGACGCACCATCCTCCTACAATGTGATCATTGGTCGGCCTACCATCCATGAGTGGGACATGTTAGTTTCCACTAAACATCAAGCACTGAAAATGGTGAGATCAAAGAATGAGGTCATCACCATAAGAGGAGATCAGACGGAATCAAGAGAATGCTATTATGAGACATTAAGGATCATCCATGGAGGGCCGTCGTCTCCTCCTAGAATTAAAAATGGAGGCAAAGCCACCATTAGAGACCAATCAGTGTACCCATATGGTAACCAAGTAAATTTGGTTGAGTTGGACATGAGGGAGGAGCTCCAAGCACCTCGTTCAGAACCCGAAGGAGAGCTGGAAGATGTTAGCATTGGGGATGACAACAAACATCACACCAAGGTCGGAAAAGGCCTGGAAGCCGAGGTAAAAAAGACATTAATCTCATTTCTCAATGAGAATTCTGATGTGTTTGCATGGAAGTCGTCAGAGATCCCGGGCATAGATCCAACCTTTTGCTGCCACAAGCTTTCCATGTACCCCGGATCAAAACCAATCTCCCAAAAGAAGAGGAAAATAGGCCTTGACCGACGTCAGGTTCTGAACGAGCATGTGGACGAGCTATTAGGAGCTGGCTTCATTAGAGAAATACAATACACCATATGACTCTCCAATGTTGTGCTGGTAAAGAAACCTAGTGGAAAGTGGAGAATTTGTGTAGACTACACTGACCTCAACAAGGTTTGCCCAAAGGACTTGTATCCAATGCCTAATATAGATCAGTTAGTTGATAATTCATCAGGATTTCAACTACTGTCATTCATGGATGCATACTTCGGGTATAATCAAATTCCACTACACCCAGATAACCACGAGAAGACCACATTCATCTCGGAGAAGGGAAACTTCTGGTACAATGTTATGCCTTTCGGCCTCAAGAACACCGGGGTGACCTATCAAAGGATGATGAACCATGTCTTCCAGAATCAAATTGGAAGAAACCTGGAGGTATACATTGATGACATGATCGTCAAATCCATGCATATAGCTACACATGTAGCCGACCTAAGAGAGAATTTCGAGCAATTAAGAGCTCGAAAAATTAGACTGAACCCAGCCAAGTGCGCTTTCGGGGTACCAGCTGGGAAATTCTTGGGCTTCATGCTCACCAACAGGGAAATTGAAGTTAACTTTGACAAATGTAAGGTCGTCTTGGAAATAAAAGAACCAGAAAACAAAAAAGAAATCCAGCAAATCACAGGTCGTCTGGCGGCCTTAACCAGGTTTCTGCCAAGGTCGGCAGAAAAATCCTTGCCTTTCTTCAAGCTCCTAAAAAAGGAGGCAGAATTTGGATGGGGGTAAGACTGCAAAAGAGCATTTGAAGAAATAAAGAAGTGCTTGGCCACCCCACACGTGTTGTCAAAGTCAGAGCCCGGAGAAACGTTGATCCTATATCTTTCTGTAGGAGAAGAGGTCATTAGTGCCGCCCTAGTAAGGGAGACTGACAAGGGGCAATAACCGGTATACTTTGTAGGGCGAACATTGCAAGGACCTGAGCTTCGGTACCAAAATTGGAAAAGATGGTATTTTCCCCGCTTACCACGACAAGAAGGCTCTGACCTTACTTTCAAGGACATCAAGTGGTCGTAAGAACCAACCAGCCTATCAGACAAGTACTACACAAGCCAGATTTAGTTAGAATGATGATTAACTGGGCCATCTGAGAGTTCGACATATCGTATGAACCTCGGCAAGAAATCAAGTCTCAGGCACTGGCCGACTTCGTGTTGGAACTCTCTTCCTTTAAAGGAAAAGAAAAAGAGAACGAGGACCTATGGACAATATATGTCCACGGATCCTCAAACTCTAAGGGAAGTGCAGCCGGGGTGATAATTGAAAGCCCGGATGGAGTGTCCATCGAACACTCACTTCACCTTGCGTTTCCGACTTCAAATAATCAGGCCGAATATGAGGCTTTCATCGCGGGAATGGTACAGGCAAAGAAGCACAGAGCAAGACGGATATAAATCCTCAGTGACTCACAACTGGTAACCTCGTAAGTCAAAGGGAAGTATTAAGCCAAGGGACCCCTCATGATGAAATATCTCCAACAAGTCAAGGAACTGTTGGTTGAGTTCGAAGAAGCGGTGATCTAGTACATACCCCGAAATGAGAATAATAGGGCGGACATCCTGTCAAAGCTCGCCAGCTCAAAGGGAGCGGGAAATCATCGAACGGTGATACAGCAGAGCATCCCAGAGCCGCCTTGCGTGATGGTCATAATTGAGAACGAGGACTGGAGAAGGCCAATAGTAGCCTACCTCGAGAAAGGAATTCTTCCTGATGAGGTCCAAGAAGCCAGAAAATTCATAAGAAACTCGGCTTGCTACACCATAGTAGAAGGGCAGCTCTACAAAAAGGGTTTCTATACACCTATGCTTAAATGCCAAAATAAAAATGAGGCTAAATACACCTAGACCGAGATCCGTGAAGGCATTAATAGACATCACATGGGAGGAAAAGCTTTAGCCAGGAAGGCACTTAGGGCAGGATATTACTGGCCTACTATGGAAGCGGATGCGAAGGAGCATGTCAAAAGATGCGAACAATGTCAAAAACATGCACTTATCATCCATGCACCTCCTGAGGAGCTGCAAACCATCACGGCTCCTTGGTCGTTCTACAGGTGGGGGATGGACCTGTTAGGGCCCTTTACTGTGGCTGAAGGACAACTAATATGGTTGATAGTAGCAGTGGATTACTTCACCAAATGGATTGAGGCCAAACCACTCACCACCATAACCTCAGCCAGGATTCAGAGATTCTTTAAAAGAAACCTGATAAGCCGATTTTGAATTCCAACTGAGATCATCACTGACAACGGAACACAGTTCGCTGATAAGATGTTCCAAGAGTTAATGGTTGACTTCAAAATCAAACATCGATTCGCATCAGTAGAGCAACCTCAGACAAACGGACAAGCTGAGTCAGCCAATAAGGTGATTCACTCCATAAGAAACGTCCATCCCTTCCGTGATAAGACCGGGATTCAAGACCTGAGCTTGTGCAATGGCATTGGCAAAGGATTCAATAGCGGCATTTATAATTACGGTTCGAGCTTCCTCGAAGTCGCCCTGCAACTTCTGAAATTGAACATCCTTGTCAGCCATGGACTTCGAGAAGGCCTCCTTCTCAGCACTCAAGCCATCCACCTTAGTATTGGCCAACTCCAAAGCTTTCTTAACCTCGGCCAAATCAGAAGAAAGATCCTCAACCTTCAGTTCCAACTCGAATTTTGATTTGCATAATTCCTCCTGTTTCCCCAAAAGCTCATCTATCTTAATAGTGAGTGAAGAGTTGGAGGCAGAAGATAAATCGAGCCTCTGATGGAGATCCTGAAAAGATTGGAGTAAAGAAGTTTTCTTTAACGCATCCTCCTCCATCGGGGCCAGCATAGACTTAATGTCGGGGGTCAAAGATGAACCTCCAATAAGTTGCGGAGGAGGCTTCAGGGCGGCCCTAAGTCGGTCCGAAACCCCTACCCTCCAAAGTTCGCCAGGTTTTAATATTACAACGTCCCCCTGAGGAGCTTGGGTAGGGAGTGGAGGTGGAGATACGGAAGGGGTGAGTTGAGGAGCAGAGACCTCAGATGAGAGTGCAATATCGCCCACAAAAGATGAGGTGCCTCCAGACATAATGTCGAAATGCCTCTTTTTCGACACCTCGGTGTCAAGGGCGAATTCTTCAGTAGCCTTCCCCTTCAAAGAAGTCTTCTTAGGCTTTGGCAAAAACTTCTTATATGCTGAGCTCGTCATGCTAGCTGCAGGAGATACAAAAATCAAAATGCAAATTATGAAATAAATCAAAGTAAACATATAAGGGAAACTACATACTACATACCGAGCTCTTCAAGGAGATCCTCTCCAAACTTATTTACAATTCGACTTAAGTCGATAATGCCGAATTCGTCGGCATAGCCAACCAGGACGGAAGTCGTAAATCTCTTCGAATCGGAAAGAGCTACTCCTGGGGTAGTGTAATCCCTAGGACGCCTTTGGTAGTGATTCTGCGTCTAATAAAGCTCGAACCGATATGCCAAATCCCCTTTGTTTAACCATGACGAGGCAAACCGGGGGAAGGAATCGAGACGAGCTGCCACTTTGAAATAGGCATCCTTAAAGCCTTTGAAAGATTAGGAGTATGGGATAAAAAACCCCGATTTGGAGCACCTCAGAGGGTAACCTAACCCTTCCTTTCTTTGGCCTCGGCCCCAGTCTGGGCTGTATATACATCAAATAAAAAGAAAAATAGACAAACTATGCAAGGAAGACAAACATATGCACACACTTGCTCAAAATCTCGAATGAAAGCCCATGAGTTGGGATGAAGTTGTGAAGGAGCAATTCGAAGTCGGTGGATCACGACAATTTGAAACTCAGAGAGAGGGAACCGAATTGCCAACTTGGTAATTAGGTCTCGGTAAAAATAAAAGAAATGAGGCTCGTCCTCATTAGGCCCGCACATATCGGGTTATCCCCTGCTAGGAGAATGTCAACCCCATTGGGGTCTCCAACTGGAAGTTGGGTTACCTCGGCAGGAGACATCATAGATCGCATGTTGAGAATCTTAAGAAGAACCTTATTCCGGACGTCAGACTCTTCCATAACTACAGTCCTGGAACACGAAGGATGAGGGTAAGTATAAAAATCAGCCAAATTCGACCTAGGGCAACCTGAGATGGGGGCAAAATGTAAGACCGAGGAACTGGATCACGAGGGGAGCTCGACCCAAGAGAAGCTACAGGATCCGAGACCGAAGGGGGCCACCCCTACCAAAATTAAGTTCAGTTTGACGTTCCCCTCTTCCTCTCCACCTCTCCATTTCCTGCCGCGTCAACCTCGGGAACTCCGGTGACCTCCTCGAGGGCCCCGAAGAAGCTGTTGAAGCTTCTCATCCTCGGTATATTCCTTACCATAAAACCAATACTGAACTGCCCTAGGCAATTTCTTCACTACTTCCTCATCCTCCTCATCACCTCGGCCAGAAACCGGATCAGAAGATGGACCAGGAGTATTCATCAAGAATTCTAAAAACAAAAAATCCCTTTCGAAAGCAGAGGAGACTCAAAGAAGAAACACAAATTGTTGTTCTTCCTAGTAGAAAGCAGAATGCAACAACTCTAAAACCCTAAGATTGTATATCCAAATGAACAGTAAAATAAATGAGGGAAAGAAGAAGTACATGAGAAAGGAACAGGCAAAGCAACTATGAACTCTACGAAGATCTTCACAAATAATGACAGCAAGGAGGGAATGCCTATAGAAGATAATGCCAGAAACGAAGGAGAAAGGCAACTGAGGAAGGTGAAAGTCACTAAACATGTTGAAAATGAATATCTATACAAAGGAAAAAACATCTCAGACGTGAAGATGAAGAGGTTTTAAACGGTTAAATAACCAAGGGCAAAGTGGTAATTTTCCTACTGCACGCATTGAATAAATGCACTCATGGCCTGCAAAAGCTCAGAACGGCGCCCATTCCACGAAGCACGAAATGCCAACAGGGGCATGACACGTGGAAAGTTGTAACCGTCATTGCAGGAGAGAACTGAGAGGTCAAGTTGATGCGATAAGGACTAGATTTGACCTCATCCACGACATCATAGTCGAATCCTTTAAACCAGAACCATACTCCATTGACGCGTCAAATGTCGAGCTCGAACCCGATGTTCGACATAACTAACACGCAACATCGAATGCAAGAACTCGGTAATACTAAGGCCAAGATGATACATAAACACCCCGGCATTCCGAGCTACAGAATACCAGGCTGGGGGGCAACTGTTATGGATATATATCATATCCTAACTACCTACCTAAGAAGTCATTAAAGGATAAATGCCTAATTATCCTAACAATACTAAACAACAAGATACTTGGGATAAAATCCTTATCCCAACAACAAATAAGCTAAATCCTATTGCAACTGGGAGATCTACATAAATCCTAGAGGTAATCCTTATAAATAAGAGGCTAAAGACCCCAGGTACACACATTTTGACCTATTTACTATTACTGCCCACACTGCACACACACCCACGTCTTGGCTATAAGCCTATTGCTTGTGCGTAGTGATTGGGATACTGGCTATAAGCCAACTACGATACCTACCTCAAGGGTATCTCTGAGCGCGTACCATTCGGTATAGCAATACGGTCATCTCAGACCTAACACATTGAAATGACCTATTTCACATTCTCTTAATTTATTATTCAGCAAATTGCTTCAGTATTAGAATTTAGAAGCTGAAATTTGAGGTCATTGTAGAAGAGTATACTAGCAAATAAAATTACAAAAAAATTTTAATATGAGTTCTATATTTTTTTGTGATAAGATGAAACAATTTTTATTTTTTAGTTTTTTTTTTGTTTTTAAAAATGTGTGACCCGACCAAGTCACGGGTCGCCGGATTCCAGGTCGACCTGGCAAGGTCGGGCCGGGTTCATAACAATGCTCTTGAGTGAAGTCTTACGACATAGTGTAGTTTGTAAGTTTGTAAAAAAAAAAGTTTGTCAATATAGCCCTCCACATTCTTTATAATACTCAATAAATAATTAAAAAAATTAAAACTTCTAAAATAAAAATTATTTTAATAGATAGAATAAAATTGCAAACATTTATTATGAAGCCAATTTCAATAAACACTTGATAATTCAACCTAAATACTATAACGATTAGGGTAACATAACAATTCCCAACATAAGTATGTTAGTTGCTAAAATTTAAGTTCGTTTTATATTGAAAAATAATTATTGTAAGTCTCATAGAGGTAGTATCCTTTGACACCAATGTCAAATTTGAAATTTGACACCTCATCTGAGAGTCATTAGAACAAAAAAGATCAACGATTCTGATTTGTAAGCATGTGAAACCATTGATTCTTTTTGATCTAACGGCTCTCAGATGAGGTGTCAAATTCAAATTTGAAATTTGATATCTCATCTGAGAGCCATTAGATCAAAAAAGATCAAAGACTCTGATTTGTAAGCATGTGAAACTACTGATTCTTTTTGATCTAACGGCTCTCAGATGAAGTATCAAATTTTAAATTTGACACTGATGTCAAACGATCATTACCTCTATATATATATATATATATATATATATATATATATATATATATATATATATATATATATAGAGGTAATAAAATACTAATCTAATTTAACTATTTTTTTAGCGTTTTTGTGCTTGTGGGGAACTTACTGTACATCAATGCTCGTGGCCTTGTGCTGACTTGCTTGCCAAAAGGACAATCTCTTGAGCTTGGTGTTTTTTACCTTTGTCCATGTTCCTTTGTTTTTATAGGGTTTTTTTTTTAAATTAACTTAATCCTAATCATCTCTTTAAGTGGAGTTGACTCCTCTCGATATTTTCACAAACTTCAATTTATAAACCAGTTATGAGACTAATCTGTAGTGCAGGACGTGTCTATAAAAATCGAACCGAGTGTCTTTTCTTTCCACTTACTTAACTTCATTACTATTAATTGAGTTACCACCATTATAGTTTTTACAGAATTTAGAATTACAAAAACACCTTATTTTCACCAGAAAATGATGTCGTTTTGGGTTTATTGGAGATAATTTATCTTCATTGACCGGAGAGATCCTTTATCCATATATATATATATATATATATATAGGGAAAAGTATTTCTCCAGTCACCGGAGATAAAGTTATCTCCAGTGAGCTCAAAATGACGTCGTTTTGGGTTATAAGATTAAAAAATTATAATGATAAAGACTAATATAACCCTGCCATATATTATAATTACAAAAATACCTTAATTTCTGCCTCAAAACGACGTCGTTTTGGGCTCACTGGAGATAACTTATTTCCATTGACTAGAGAAATCTTTTACCCATATATATATATAAGGAAAGATCTGTTTACAATTTTTTTTTATAAATTGCACTAGATGACCGGTCATACACTCCTGATTGAAGTATGAACGGTCATACTTAGTATAATTTGTAAGAGTTAGTAAAAAAAAATTTGTAAATATAACTTTCCGATATATATATATATATATATATATATATATATATATATATATATATATATATATATATATATATATATATATATGGGCAATGAAATTCTTATGTTGCATGATAAGGATTTTATTCCAGCAGACACAGCCAATGTCACAGCAATACTTTCAAAGGGAGTGCTGGAGAAAAAAATCCAATTGCTTTGACATAAGATTTGATTTTTCATATATATATATATATATATATATATGAGAAATGTTTTTCTCATGTTGCATGATACAATTTATCTCATGCAACACACAAAAAAGTGGATGAGATCCACTAAGAAGAGGAGAGAGAAAGGAAAAAAGTGAGTCTCACACACTTTTTGTGTGTTACACGAGACATTTTGTGTCATGCAACATGAGAAAAACATTTTCCTATATATATATATATATATATATATATATATATATATATATTGACATTTACTCGCAAGAAATCCACCTAAGAAGGAACCATGACTTTGTGTTTTTTAAGGGATTGCATTTAATTCTTAAAGATGAAATTTTTATTTTTAATTATTATTATTCTGGCCATTGTTTTCTCTCTGAATATTCCCATCTTTGTTTGATTCTGAACAAGTCTTCCTCTACAGCAGCAGAGTTGTTGAGAACTCTGCTTCATTCCTTGGTCCAAGTTTAAAATTTTGTTTATGTTTGTCTTTCTGTTTCGGTGTCAGAGAGCACACAACAAGGAGTGAGAACCGTTGACCTCAATCTCCATGGCTGTGAAACCTCTTATTGTAGCTGGGCTTGCAAGTTCTCAACTTGGTTGTCACAATTTGAGGACCAGACATCATCATGCTTTTGGGTTGATTTGGGAAAATCAGCTGAAGAGAACACACAATTGGGTATTCCTTGGTGGGGTATCTGTTGGCCGAGCCATGAGGCTTGTGGAGAATGAGAATCCACGGAAGCCAGCAAAGATACTGGTGCATGTGGTTGATCATGATCAAACGGGTGGTGATGTCTCCCATGGATTGCATAAAGATTTGCTCTCTCTTCCAAGTGGGTTTTATTTTGTCTACATTTCACTTTCTTCAAGATGATTGTAGGAGTATCATTTAAGGAACCTTATTAAAAGTTTGTGAGAACCGAATTTCCATATTGGATTTAATTTATTCCTTTGTTGCTTGCTTGCTTTACATTGCTGAATGAATAAATTGTCGTTTTATGTACTGTTTCTTTTGTTTGATTTTAAATGGTTAATTGAACTTTCTCACTTTTTGTGACAACTTGCAAAGCCATGGTTGGGAACATACTAGTTATTGAACTTAATGTGATTGTGGCTTATGATCTTTTGTTACCAGTCATGGCAAGGATTAATACTAGGCCTGGTTGAGAAAATATAATCATTGACACTTTACCCCGGACTACAGGATACATGGCTTTCTGTTTGGAGCTTTTTTCTTTGAAATTAGGAACTTTGTTAACATTGCCAAGCCAAAGAGTGGACAAAAAAAAAAAGAAAATTCCTTTCTGTTGCTTTTAGCATTTATTTTTAAAGCCAAAGTAGGCTGATGAAATGGTAGCAAAATAATGTGATTACAGGATGAAGGGAATAGAATACAGTCGGTCAGTATTGATGAAAGATTTAAATACTATTTTCTCCCCTAGAGAGTTATAAAATCATGAGGGAAATTTTATTTATTTTATTTTTTGATAATATAAGGAAGGAACTTGTTGATGGGATAATGTTATCATCAAATCTAGATTATGAATCCCATCTGCTGATTAGAATAAGTTTTTGACATAACAGTTCTTGTGCTAATTTCGTTTTGATCTTTCATTCATAGTCTTATATTTCTCATTATTTTCATGTTCTTGAATGCTGGGAAACATTGTTCTGAATTTAATATGCATCTAAAGTTTATCATCTCATTTAAAGAGCTATGCTGTTAAGATCAGACTAGTTATAATCATTTAGAAAGTTACAGGTCTTATTCTGTTTTCTTTGCCTTCTTATTTCATTATTATTCCACCATATGCATTCACATTGTGTATTTTGTCATGAGTTTTACCGTTAGATCTCAGACTTTGCAACTACTGTTTTTGATACTAACTGTAGGGCCATTATCCATATCTGATATTATGGCTTCTTCTGATGATGGTGCTAAAGTACGAATATCATATAAGGTATGATGTATCTGATGGTTACTGTCTGATTTGATTCCCATAGCCATGGTTCAATATTTGCTTGGATTACTGAATTAGGGGATACCAGGATCATACAGCGAGGATGCTGCACTCAAAGCTTACCCTAAGTGTGAAACAGTTCCGTGCAATGATTTTGAAGATGCTTTTAAGGTTTGACATAGCCTGTAATATTCTTTAAGCTAAACTTCAGATAAAACTGTAACATTCCTTATATTTTAAGATTTATTGGAGATGATTTTGATTCAACATACTATATGCTTTCCTAAGGGCAAGGACTTGTAGGCTTGAAATTTCAATGTCTTTCTGATGACCTTCTGTCCTTCTCATTTATATGTGCACTCATCCTCACCCTTTCTCCCCACTCATTTTCTAATTTTTTTTTTCTTAAAATTGTCTGACAGGCTGTTGAAATATGGTGGGCTGACAAAGTTATCATTCCAATAGAAAATACATCTGGGGGAAGCATTCATCGGAACTATGATTTACTTCTTCGCCATAGGCTTCACATTGTTGGTGAGGTGCAGTTGGCTACTAACCTCTCCCTTCTAGCTTTGCCTGGTGTAAGAGCAGAGCACCTAAAGCGTGTTCTAAGTCATTCCCAGGTCAGGCTTCATGTTGCTCATTTCTGGCTCTTTTTTTAGATGTGGTAGCATAGAATTGTAAGAAAGAAATAGATGTTTTATTCTGGTTTTGAAATTAATATACCATTGCTCCACCCATGAATGGACCTGGAATTAATATTCATTTAACATTGAATTTTAACGTTTCAAACTGGTTGAATTGTTCTTTTCAAAGCTGAGTAATAACTATTATACCCATTAGTTGAACAACAAGAGTGTAAATAACCTTGAGATACACCACCCCAAAAGCTAGCTCAAACGGTGGGAGTGCCCAAGGCCTTATAAACTCCACATTAGTTGCTCATACAACCAATGCGGGACTATATATCTCAACACGCCCCCTCACACGAGAGCCCATTGGGCTTGAAGAGTGGATGATGCAATAGGCCCAGCCTACCTGTGCTAAGAAATTCCACAAGAGAAAGTGGGGGACGACGAGGCTCTGATACCATGTAAAGAACCTTGGGATACACTACCTCAAAAGCTAGCTCAAAGGGTGGGAGTGTCCAAGGCCTTATAAACTCCACATTAGTTGCTCATACAACTAATGCGGGACTATATATCTCAACAATTAGGCATGTAACCAGTATTTTTCCTAGCCTCATTTGTTTAACAGTGACTAATTCGGAGCAGTAGACTGTAGACCACTTAGTTATCAACCCTTTTGTTTGGTTTAAGCATGGGCACCATCTCTATAAGTAGCTAAATCTATGAGTAATATGCAAGTGTTGTTGAATATCTGAATATGTACTAGTTGTTGGAATATATATAATATATCCTATGGGTTATGAATAAGAAGTGAGTTAAGGAAGAAAAGAAAAGAGGGAAGTTGACGGGGTGTGTGGGTTCTAAGAAGTCCCACATTGGACAATTAGGAAAAGGTGAGAGAGTTTATAAGCTCCCACCTCACACTCCTAAATTTCCCCTTGGGGCACTACACTTTTGTGGAGAGGAGAGGAGCTAGGTGGCCTTTGGTCAACCACTTCCAGCCGGCCGGATCGGATCGGTTCGTACATGTGTGTGAAATAAAAGTAATTTTTTAATTTTTTGTCCAACCCTGTCCTTATCCGTTGCTTCCCTCTAGATTCTTCAAAACCAAACGTTTCTTCTCGCCGGTTTTTTGAATGTTTTGAACCGAACCGGTTCTTACTTTTCGGTTCGAACCGACGCGTTCATTCATATTGAACCGAACCGCCGAACTGGTCACTAGTTATACCTGTTCGCGGCCGTCAGTCATGGCCGTTCGCCGGCGGCGGCAGTTCATCGTGACCGGTCAGTGTCTATATAGACACTGACCCCTTGAGAAGTTTTATCTAATTTTCTGCACTGTTATTCTGCCGGATTTTTTCCTTCATCCGGTTTGCATACTTCCTTCCATTTTCCGGTGTAATCCCTTTGGCATCTTGTTGTGTTTGTTCGGGCTGTTGACTAGTAGTGCCACCAATCTTCAGACACAATTGTTCTATCCTGGGTGACAAATGTCCATCAACCTTCGACATCAGTGAGGGGGCAAATTGTCTTATGGAGACACTTTCTGTGGGCTCGGATTTCTTACACTATCCTGCATACATTGATCATTCTGTTCCATCTGTAAGTTTGTTCTAATTTCCTTATTGCACTTTTTTGATAATTATGATTACTAATTTCATCTGTTCTATATACGGGTTCAAACCTCTTAGTGATTTTTAATATCACTCACTGTCTTCTTTACAACACTAGTCATATTATAGCTGTGAAAAATTGAAAGCTTTTTTTCTTGCAGGCACTTGAATTGAGTGATAACTTCCTGACTAAATTAGGTGTTGCCCGAGAAAATGTTGATGATACAGCTGGTGCTGCTCAGGTATCCATCTATATATCTTATGCAACTTTTGAGTTTATCTAACAGATTAGTGGAGAGTAATTTTGTTTTCTGTTTTTCTTAATGCACACGTGAGATTAGCATGTAGCTTCAAATGGTCTATATGATGCTGGTGCCATTGCAAGTGTTCGAGCTGCAGAAATCTATGGGCTTGATGTACTTGCAGAAAGAATCCAAGTAAAACCCCTTATCAATCATCTTCATTTGCAAGAAATATTCAATTTACTTTCTTCTCATTACCCTTCATTTGATTGTCAACAAGTATGCCTTTGAGAGGTTAGTGTGTGCATGTTTTTAGTTCTTCATAATAATCTGAAATTTTGAAGGCAAAGAAACTAGGCAATTGTAACCAGAAATTTGCAATTAAAAGTTTTGGTACAGTGTTCTGAAATCATTAATGGTTATAAAGTAGAGGCGATCTTGTTTAAGAGTATAGAAAGTATGAGAAATTCTATAGTGCTCCCATAGAAAGAAAATCTCTTGCTATGTCCCATTAAACGTGTACCACCTCAACCTAACTTAAAAATGTAGTTAAAGCAGGAGATAGTAATGGCCACATAGCTGAGTAATATGCATTCCATGGTACAGAATTCACTATTATGAATTAAGAAAGAATTCACTATAAAATCTAGGGTGATTGACTGGGGATTGATGGAGCTTGATTGATTGACAACTACACATACGTATACTCATTCTTCTATTATAAATATAGGTGTTGGCTAAAGGCAATGTGTGCTTCTACCTACGGTCTTTCTAGACTGGCTTCTTCTCTACTTTTCTTCAATAGAATCCAGATCCTTATTTTCTTTAGTATTTCATCATGTTGAAGAACAATTCCCCTAAAAGATCCTTATGCTGTTAGGTGGAAGCCCAAGAATGGTCTATATCTCTGACAGATCTCATATAATACACTGCTGCTGACATTAGATGCTGCAAGACAGATATATCTTAAATTTCCACGATGGTAATATTTAGCTAAGACCTCACCTGTTCTTGAGTTCTAAAACATTTTTACTGAGGCTATCTAACTATTTAAACCCTTTCTTTATTCTCTTTTTCCTTCTTATTTGTTTCCCTTTTGTCCTGGAATCATGTGGATGACTGGATGTTTAAATCTGCTTTGAATATCTGCCAACTGGCCCCCTATGTAACCTCTGATATATCATCCATGGCACCTAGAAATATGCTCTTTACACCCTTGAACAAATTTTTACTGGTAAGAAACATCAATATATTCTAGTGAATATGTTTTTACTGATGGAATCAGCCAACTGCAATGCATTCGCTGTGTGTTATTTCTTTCAATGGTAGGGATCTGTCAGATAGAAATTAGTCAGTACAAAGAAAAACTATGTTTAATGATGTGCATAAATAAAGTTTATTAGACATGTTCTTGTCATTCGTTTGTACACAAACTGCTCAAATAGAGGCCAGATATTATGCTTCTATATTACTGTAAATAAGAAATACTCGTGTTGTCTTCAATGTCTTGTACAGGATGATTCTGAAATCATCAGTCGTTATCTTGTGCTTGCAAGGGATCCAATAATTCCGAAAGCTAATAAGCTCTTTAAGGTAATAGCTCTTTTGACCTATGACTATTGTATCATAATCATGTTACAAGATTCTCTAGAACCAATTGTTCATCATTTTCAGACAAGCATTGTGTTTACACTGGACGAAGGTCCTGGGATGCTGTTTAAGGCTTTGGCTGTATTTGCATTGAGGGACATAAATTTAAGCAAGGTATCTCAGGAAAAACCTTTCTTTTTACTCTAGCTTAATACATGATGATTTCATGAACATTAACAGTATATATTATGAAATCAGATTGAAAGTCGCCCACAAAGAAATCGGCCATTAAGAGTTGTTGATGACTTTAACACTGGGACTGCAAAGTGAGTTATGTTTTTGCCTTTTCATGTTGGAGCACTGCAACTGGCCATTTTCTTTTACATCATATTTATTGTTGCATGTTCAATATCTGATTCGAGCTAGTTTGTCTTTAATTGCTGCAGAGTTTAAACATGTCTAATTTTGTATTCTTCTCCGAAATTGTTTTTTATTGTGCTACAAATCCACAAACAAGAGTTGAAGAATAGTATTAGATAGATAGAAAAGGAATGAAACTATTACTAGTGAATGAAATCTGAAAAGAAAAAGGAGAGAATTCTCATTCCAAGGGTTTCTCTTCAACAAAGGCTTCCCTTTTCTACAACTGAGCTATTGCTCAAAATTCCCCAAAGTAACAATTCAGAAAGAATATCCGTTCTACCCCCTCCTTACTATTTAAGCTAAGCCCCTGCGCTTACTATTAAAACCACCTAATTTGTAAGTAATTCTATAACTTCCAGGGTCCTATCATTGTGGGTGTGCTTTAATTAAGGATAAACTCACCCTTAGATTTCTGAAACAATGTATTTTCTTATATGCTGATGCAAAGATTAAAATAACCTGTGATGTTTTTTTGATTTAGGTATTTCGATTATCTTTTCTATATTGATTTTGAGGCGTCTATGACTGAGCCCCGGTCGCAAACTGCTTTAGCCCATCTGCAGGTTTGTTCTTTGACATCTTATTTTAGGATTTAAGTTGTGTCTTTTAATTCTTCTTTTTTCTTTTATCTCTACTCAAACTTTCATTTTCAAAGAACCAAGGGAAAAATAGTAGATAATATTGTTCAAATGTTTTAAGCCTTCTCAAGCTTTTGAGTAGTAGTCCTCCCAGATTTTTAGATTCTAGCATGCTAGCATAAAATAACAAATTTGCCAACTATTAACATCAAGGAGAGCACAGGTTACATTAATGTTTGCATCAGCATATAAGAAAACAACGTTCCTGTCTTTTTGGGCAGCTGTAGTAATTATTAACCCTTCAACTTTCTTGTCATGAGTAAACTATCCAATATATCAAAAACATTTTATGTCCCTACAGGAATTTGCCACATTTCTTCGTGTGCTGGGCTGCTATCCCATAGATACAACCATATAGATCATACCTATCTGCGTTTTATTGGTGAATTTTCAATTAATGTCATCATATTCAAACCTGAAACTTGGAAGAGGATTTGGAGCTAACTTCATATTCAAGTAATACAGGAGCTTTCAGATGGTCAGAATGTAATGTATGATAAACAATAGTTGATCCTTACCTTAAACACATGGAGGATGGAAACGGAGTTTGATGGTCATTGAAGGTGATCTTCGGGAAGGATGAACGAAGTATAAGGTTTTAGCCAAATATAGAGTTTTCTTTCTATTACATTATCAAACCTAACAAAAGGAACAAGAAAAGGAAAATGAATCTGCTAACATTCTTTCACAGTGAAGTCATCATAGTCAATATGAATATTGCTTAATTGGTTCACATCTCATGTCTTGATTCTTGTCGTGACATCTTCCACCAGTCAAGTTGGTGTGTGGTTCATATATTATGTATTGGGCTTTATTAGTTTTCTTTTATATAAAATAGTTATTTTATATTGTATAGAGAAAATAAGTAAATCTCGTCATTACAAAAAAAGAAAAAAAAATAGGTATTAAAATCGAAGTGAGAAAGCATAAAAGAAGTTGTCTTAAGTGAATTTCACGAGAGTAATATTTCTCTTATTTATTCTATACATTTAGCCAAATATCTAGTTTTCATTCCATCACATGTCAAGTCTAATATAGGAAACAAGAAAAAGAAAAAGCTGCAAGTGCATTGTTGCACAGTAAAGTCATCATAATCGACAAGAACATGTCATGTCATGTCTTGTCTTGATTCTTATTGTGACATCTTCCACCCGCCAAGTTGGCAAGTGTTCTTGTTTATATTCTGTTCACATATAAAAAATTAAAGTTATTCGAATCTTGAATTTTGTAAAGATGAAAAAAGAGGGGTAACTAAAAGAAGTACAAAAGTAATCGACTAGGTTAAGTTTAGTGGGAAACAGTGACTCATTTGCTATTTTTTTTTTTTTAATTTTTACCTAATTGTAATGGAAATAGTAAAAAATTTTAAAGTGTCATGTATATGAATAATGAATTAACTGATCAAAATATCAGTCTGTTCTGGCAAAAATAGAATACGTGAAAACAAAATTAAAACACGTGACAGTCTGGTACAAATTCACTATACAAGATAGCAAATTATGTGTAATAAAAGCTTTTATGATTTTTTCCTTTCCAAAATTGATAAAAATGGAAAATAAAAATGTAATAAATGATACAATCAATATCACTTTCACATTACAACCTCCCGTGAATTTTTAAGACGACGGTTCATTACCTGCAATATAACCTTTCTTTCTTTCTTTTTTCACCTCGCAAACCTAAAAAGAAAACAGTATTTTTTTTTTGAGTTTTGATTAATTTTCTTTTTAAATAGATTAATTGCTTTGGTTCAGTTTTTTTATTTTTGCTTATGAGAAAACCAAAGTAAACTGAATTTGTATGACTATGTGGTAAGTTATATATTTTTATAATTTATACACTTTCAAATAATTAAATTTTACTTATTGCTGAATTAATTAAAATATATATATATACCTATTTATTGTTTATATTTCTCCATCACTTTTTATTAATTTTGAAAAAAAAATCTCCAAAACTCAAAAAAAATTATTGTTTTCTCTTTAGGTTTGTGAGGTGAAAAAAAAGGAGGGGCAAGGCTGGGAATTGACCATCATCTTAAAAATTCACGCGAAATTATGATGTGAAAGTAGTATTGACGGTACTATTTATTACATTTTTATTTTTATCAATTTTAGAAATGAGGAAATCATAAAAGCTTTTATGACACCTAGTGTAATGTCCGGCCGCTTCAAGAATCAACGACTATCCCCACATACTAACACGAGACTTTTTAGTATGTTTTTTTCTCACTCGCACACTTCCCGGGAAAACTTCCCAGGAGGTCACCCATCCCACAGAATTGCTCCAAGTCAAGCACGCTTAACTGTGGAGTTCTTCCGTTCCGGGCTACCGAAAAAAAGATGCATCTTGTTAGTATAGGTAGTATCAATTAATTCTTATAAGCTATCCCTAAACTGTGCAGTCTCATACCTGCACAGTCTTTGGAATCCCTCTCTTTCGGGTGTCGATTCGATTCATTCACGCATGTAACCCCCCGCTGGAAGCCTGTCAGGAGTCGCTCCTTGTCCATGCCCTTTCGCACCGGCGATCACTCCCCGCCCTCGTCAGCGTTTAGGATGTTACACCTAGTTCGCTAGCCAATATAGCAAATTTGTATTAGAGTGTCACGTGTCTTGTTTTTGCTTAAAGTAGATTGACAAATGTCTACCTAATTTGCTACTACTGATAGTGAACTAGGTGATCACAAAAAATGTGTCATGTCAACAAATTAAGTTTGCTACCTATTATAGCGAATTTGTACGCGTGGTACTTTGAAAAATTTTACTATTCGCTTGACAGTTGAACAATTTTTTTTAAATGGCAAATGGGTTACTATTTCGTCTAATAATAAAGATTTGGATAGACTATATTAGATTATGTGTTAATTCTCATTTATATATAAAAAAAATTACAAAAATATTATTGATTTCATTGTATGTTCATATGCACTGAATGAGTAAAATATTATTTCATGACATGTCATCATTGCAGTTGAATGTCTTTTTGAAAAAGTTCCCACATGGTGATACTGCAACTTTTGTTTTCAACAAAAAGTTCATCTTTTTCCTCATTCTGACATCAACCCACTCCATACCCATTTGACATCAAGGAATTAAATATATTTTTCCTTAATTTCTATGACCATTCGGTTCCTGTCAAGTTTTTAACTTGGTTGCCTATTTCAAATTTGAGATTGTGAAAGTTGAAATAGTAATTTTGAATAAAAATTAAGTGTGCATATTTTCTTATGTTGTAGGATAGTAGGAGAGAAAAAAGTAGAGATAAGTTAAATGTGGGTCCCACATTTTAAATTAAAAAAGAAAAGAAAAATTAATTGGCACGAAAAACGAATTTGTGTAGGGAAAAGTTTTTATCTCATGTAGATGGAGATAATGATTTCCCAAAAATTAAAGGTAACACACTTGTTAGCAGAGTATGCTCCAAGGATTATATTTCAAGTTCGATACTTGAAAGATTTTTAGTTAGACACGAAACCTTTTTGATCTAAGCCACTATCTCGGGTTTAATATATTTTTGTTTTGATGATGAGCTTGCTCTAGATCCTACTCTGATGGCAAGCAAAGTGACTAAAGGTATAAAAATAAAAAGAATAAAATCTCATTTGGGTGTTTAACAAAAAATACGGTCACTATTTTGGTTTTCTATAAAAAAAAAAATTAGTTATGAAGTTCTTAAGAAAGATAAAGTGGACCCACGTTAGTCCTTTCGTCAATCATAAACACATGACGTTAGCAACATGATTGAGGTGTCACATTAACTAGACAACTCGTGGTCCACGTAGGAATAAAAACATCGTCATATAGGATATCAGTTCTCGTTGTTGCAGAAACCAATTCAAGTTGAACTATTCTTTCCCCCTCAACATCTCCCCATGAATGTCGCCATATAGTGTTGCTTAAGCAGAAACACATTAAGTGGGTATTCTATCGTTGTCTGTACGTTGTAATTTAGGGTTTTCTGAATATTTTGTGCGTTCTTTGTAATTTAGGGTGAGAAGATGAATGTTTCTTCTGGGATGGGGAGCTCAAGCCTTTGCAGTTTAATTAGGGCTAGAAGCAAAGAAAGACTACTGCTCTAAGGTGTAAATGCAGGAGGCCAAGTGTTGTATACACCTCCAAAACTCATAGAAACCCAAACATAGCATTTTTTGGGTGTCTCAATTTCAAGGTTAGCAATTTATAGACAACTATACACATTATTTACTTTTCAATTTTTTTAATTTGTTTTAATTTCAAAGTGAGCATTGTTATTATGAGTTTGATTTCTTTTGCTGGTAGGAGAAGAAGTCTTACTGTGATTTTTTTAGATGGATGGATGATGCCTCAAATGAGAGGATGGAGCTGGAAGATTGGAGAATTAATAAGCTGGAGTAGAATGTAGATGAAATGGAATTCAAGTTAAACTATGTGGATATGAAGCTGAATGATGAATTGCGGGTTAAGGTGAATGAGCAGCAAATGAAGATTAATGAGCACCAAATAAAGATTAATGAGCTATCAATGAAGATGCTTGCAGAGTTTGATAGGGTGGAGAAGGAAATTAGGCATGTGGGTAAGTGTTCCATGGTGTTAGTTGCTACCACTATTGTTGTGTTCATTATATGTATTTTGGAAGTAGGCTAGAATGAAAAAAAAAAGTGTACCACTGTTGAGATTGATGGTGTATGTACCAGTAGCTAGTGTATTGTTGTTGAAATGGAATGAATTGTAATGGAAGGACCAGTATTGAAATGTAATAAAATATTGTTCATCATATATATATATAGGGTAAAGTGTGTGTCATTTTAAAGGATGTAAAGTTATGTCATTTTAAGAGAGAGAAAGAGATAGATAAAGGAGGAGAGAGAGTTGACAAAAAAAAAATAAAGTGTGGGTCCCATCTCTTTGTGAGAGTGAAATGATATAAGTTGTGTCATTTAAAAGGATAAATACTTTTCCCATATATATATTTATATATTATATACTTTCCCTTCTTGCATTGGCACAAAGATCACTATAATATAAACCTACTTTTGTTCAAAGTGGATTTAAAACTATTGTCATTTATAGCATTACAATTCCTTAACTACCACTTTGTAATTTTGATTTCTGTGGTAGCTGTTTGTAAATTGTCAGAAAGATTGGGGAACTAGAGTAATAATAATGAAAAAGTGGGAGTGAATTGGGAAGAAATGAAAATAGGATGAAAATAGAAAGATCTTTCTATGGTAGTGTTAAATAACATAGAAATGATAGGAAATGTTAAAATCTATGTTATAATAGCATAATGGAGGCTCACATCTTAACAACCTATTTGGAATACTTCTAACAAAAGACAAGAAATAATGAAACAGGAAGATTGATCACCATCAGACTAAGAGTTCTATGTAGAGAAAAAAAATGGAATAATAGTTCTGTTAAGATTGATCACCATCTTGCAAGTGGTTTTACCTCTACATGTAGCTGTGATGGATAATTCTCATATGTGTATCTGCACATTATGGTGGCATTCATATTTTGGTTAATGTGATGATATTGAATGGGCTACTTCTGATTGGACTTATGGCCCTCACACTTTTCAACTTATGGTGCCATTCTTGTGTGGATGCTTAATGTTGTGCAGACTGCACAATTAAACTGAGGACTAAAAAGGGTCCAGATAAATTTGTTGAGGACTCAAAAGGGTCCATGCTTAATGAATTAAGGACTAAAATGGTCCCTGATACATATTGTTGAGTACTTAAAAGGGACACAAATTGCAGAAGGATAAGAAGTGCACTAAGAATCCTGATACGACATGCATGATTGGTACCACACTCGGAAACAATAACAATTTCAAAAATCATGCACATTAACATTTAAGCAGCACTTGTACTTGAGGCATTGTTCATGACATACAAAAATATACATGACAGATAGAAATGTACATGATTGCCAAACATAAAGCATATATCACAATATGGACCTATATTCCAGAAATGTATAGAACAGACAGAAATGAACATGATCAATTCACAAACAAGCTGGAATATCTTGTATTCCTTACAAGATCATGACAGACAGAAATAAACATGGCCTATATGAAAGTGTTCCAAAAAAATGGCCTAATTTGAAGTACTAACATGGCCAATACCAAAGGTATACAAAAAGGCCTAATTACATATATCCAAATGGCCACTGATGAACATGAGTTGTCCGGTTAACGTGACACCTCAACCACGTTACTAACGTGTGTGTTTATGACTAATGGAAGGACTAACGTGGATCCACTTTGTCTTTCTTGGGGACATCGGGACTAATAATTTTTTTTATAAGGAACTAAAATAGGGACCGCATTTTTTGTTAGTGACCCAAATGAGGCTTTATATAAATAAAATTTTCATAAAAATTGGTTTCTAAATAAAAATAGTTCATAAATTTTAAGGGACATTTGGTAAAGGATAACTTTTTTCGTACCTGGGAATCATGATTTTTAGAATATGGTGGGAAAGTCACTTTCCCGGAAATGTTATTAAAAAGTTGTTTGGTAGGCTAAAATACTACCAAAATTTTGTCTAAAAAAAGTGTAAATTTTTTCAACACCTAGGATTCTAAGATTACCACTCATTTGATAGTATTCTTGGATGGTATTTTGAAAGAAAAATTATACGCAAAACAAAATCCCGGGAATATCATATTTCTGGAAAAAAATATTTAGAAACCTTATATCAAACGTGAATAAATAAGATTATCACTATCACTTTTTCGAGAATCTCAAAAAATCCCCCCAACCAAACATAGAATTTAGAGTTGTACTCATGGTCAAACCTAACTTTTAAGTCTAAATTGATTTTGAAAGTTGCCTGACTGCTAAAATTAAATTAGATGATTACTTGTTTTTCAATGTCATTTTCATTTGAAACTAAAAGAAATTAGAAATAAAATAATTTATGAATGAATTAAACTAATATAATTCTAAGTAAACTTTATACAAAAATTGCTAGATCAATAAAAGTAATTCTTACATATTGAAGGTTCCAAAGTTCAAGCACAGGGCTACTGTTGACCTTATCGTTAAATCTAGCTTTTTAGCCTAACTTAAACATCACACACGACTTGGATATAAGTTAGAGTTTCTCTTTTCTTATATGACATGAGGTAGCATTTCTCATACCATAGATACAATAAGTGATGGAGCCCATCACTTGTTAAAAAAACAAAAAAGATAGCACAGATTTCGATGTCTCACAACATAAGAAAATTATCTCCTATTACATAAAAAAATAATTTCCCTATAAATTATTATCTACTTCGGGTTTGGATACAAGTCAAATCTTGCAATGGTTTACTTCAGGTTTTATTATCTACTTCTTGGATACAAGTTATCAAAGTCCCCGTTCAAAACTTTTAAAACATTTTAATCAAATAGAGCATTCTTCTCAACCACTTTAACAAATCGATGTTTCCTTTCTTATAAAAGGATTAATGTTTCTCATATTATAACACACATATATTAAAGTGGGTGGGTCCCATCTGAAAAGAAAAGAAAAAACATGGGTTTCATATATGGAGAATATTATATTTACAAACTTTTTGTTTATAAACTCTTACAAACTACACTAAGTATGACCGGTCATACTTCAATCAAGAGTGTATGACTGGTCATACTTAATGTAATTTGTAAAAAAAATTTGTAAACGGATCATTCCTCTTCATATATATATATATGGATATAAAATTATATCATATAATATGAGAAATATTAATTTCTATATAAAAATATGAAATGTAGGTGTGTATTATGTATGTAATTAATTTGCTTGAGTATTTTATTATTGCAAGTGTTTTGGATTGGTCTTGGCCCACTTAAGTCATTTTTCCACTCCCCATTACATGACAATTTGACAAGATATGTAATAATCAATAAATATCATACTAAATAATAACTCTTGTACATGAATTTCCAAAAATCGGCTATTCCTTACTCACATCTCAACCATTGAAGTAGGATCAACCTTCACATTACTATATATAAGCAATGGCCTTCATCTTGGTTCAAGATCTTGAGACTTAAAGCATTAGATTTGTGAGTCTTTTCACTTATATAGTCATCATTTAGTATATTGATTTCACTACTTACACTTGAATCCCAATCAATCTAACACTAATTGGACTGGATCACATGCTGTTGAGCTTGGTCCAATGGTGCTCTGAGTCTTTACTGGAATGAGTGCTACTAAATGAAAGCTTTGTGGGATGGTATGTGACTTTACGAGATGTTCTACAGGATGGAGTATTTGAGGTAGGATCTCTTGATTGACTGAGGCGATTGTGGGTGCCTGCAAAGTATTTCGATACTCAAGTTGGTATATGATTTATTAGTTTTTTGTTTTTTGGAGATATTCCAATCAGTTCATCGCTTTGCGACTAGTCTAATTTGGGGTGGGTCCCAGGATTAAGGCTTTAAACCCCTCTCAGAGATGGTACTGAAAATGATCGAACACATGTTCTCACCCCTACCTACTCAGTTCTCTGACGCCAACTGAGCTACCATTATTTGGTAAAAAATAAAAAATGATCATACTTGAATTTTAAGCCTCTGTTTATATAGTAGTTGAGTGTCTTACTTATGTCACCTTAGTATGTTGACACTTAATCTTATTGATGCACATAGGTGGCTCTTGTTGGCTCTCCTTTGTGCAAGATATCTATATGTGGGCCATGCCTGATAAGCACAGGTAGAACATGTGCTTGTCCCTTAGCCATTGGCGATTGGGTGGCTGTAGAGTTTTGAGTTATTGATGTCGTGTAATAATAATAGATAGAGCTGCTAATGTCGTGTCTGTCAGTGTACCTGCGAGATAACATGTATATATGCAGGATGACTACGTTTTCTTAATCTTAAAGTTTTAGTGATCGGGCCCTTCTGGATCTTTCATGGACTCAACCTTGTATTTTGTGTGGGATAGGTCTTGATCATAACCCAATATTTTTTAAACGAATTTAAGATTCAAATCACTTTATATGAACCGGTTTAAGAACAACTCTGAAGTAGAAAATATATTTTTTAATCAAAATTGCAAAATTGATTGCACAGAGAAAACAATTTATGATGTATATGTATATTAGATATGTCTAGATCCATTTTCAATATTCATCATCCGTTTTCCATTACTCTTTATATATATATTTTGTTGAAAGTACATAATTTTATAGACAAAATGATTTCTGCAGCTGCTGTACTTACAGCAAGCAAGGATCCGCGTCCGGATCATAGGATATGGTACCGGATCTTGAGGTTTTTTTTTTTAAAAAAAAGCCGTGAGGCCCACTTTTTTGTGTCAGCTGTAAATAACAATATCTACGGCAGCTGCAGAAATGTTAAGCCCAATTTTATAAGGAAGAGAAAGACAAAGGAAAGAATATCCTGTTGCTAGAATTCACAATTTTTTTTTGAAAATGACATCACATGTGATGGCGAAAATAAGGGGATATCCACCTAAGGATAATCAAACGAAACTTAAAATTCCACAAGCACAATTATACTAGAGATGATAATGGAAATTAAATTTGACTTGATGTGTACCTCTAAAATTATAGGCAATGAGTAGGATTCAAATCCTACACGACTATGGCAGCACATAATACTATTTTTAATTGATTTAATAAAGCTAATAATAACTCTTTTTTTTAATATTAATAATAACTCTTTAATATACTACAAAACTACGAACATATTTTTTTATAAACATAATTGTTGATTTACAATTAACTTTCATTTTACCCTTGAAATATGAACATTTTTTTAGTATATTCATAAATATTCTTAAATCTTTATTGAGCACCAAAAAAATACATAATTTAATACGAACTATTGGTAGCACCCAAAGAACAAAAAAAAAACAGAAAGGTGTGGGCATCGAATGAGATGTTGGCAAATATTACAGTTTGTTTAGTTTATAGTGTTCTTTTACAAGGAAAAGGAAACATTACTAAAGATGCATCGTTTATGATGGTGACGCTCTATACTTTATGCTTTGTTCTTTTCCTTAAAACGTTAGACAGATGCTGCGTGCATATACTAAACTTCTGTAGTACAGCTCGTCCTCGAAGCATAATGTTCCTCCGTACTATGTTGTGTCCAGGTTCAATGAACTTGGCACCTTTCTTCTTTTTCTTTTTTCCATTTTCCAACCATATGATTATTTAAGTCCCAAGTGTCTTTTATAGAGGAGGGAAAGAGTTGCAAGAGATCCTCATGGGGCAAATGCCAACCCCTTAGTTTTCTGTACTCATAAACTTGGCTGTTCTATTGGTATGCTTCTCTTCTCTCTTCTTATTCATTGTTCTATGATTTGGATGGTCCATCTTTAAACTTGTAATTAAAGCAACTTTCTTTTCTTGGTCATTGCTATCTGACAGTATAAGGTTATTAAGTTTGGGTTTGAGCTCAAAAATATTTAAGTTGTTTTCTGCTTATTATAGTATAGCAGGAAAAAGAAAATGACTCAGATTTTTCCATCACAACTCTTTAGAAGCTCTAGAACTCCAAAGTTTCAAACTTTTATTTGTTGTCATTGATGGGTGTGGTTTAGATATTGTTCATAGGAAGTCTTTTGATGGATAACGTTTTGGTTGATCCGTTGGTACAGCTTGTTGGACAGGTTCTCGTGGCTCATTGTATCAGTAAAGTGCTGTGTCCCTCAAAGATTTTGATCTCAAGCTAGCCATCACAAACTAGAGAACTTAACAGCTGTTGCTTTCAGGTACTTTTATGCTGCTTTTTTTATGATCCTATGAATATTCTTCTTCATATGCCAAATCCAAGCAATTGGAGTGTGTGTTATATTAAATGGAAGTATGGAAAGCTTTTTTCTCTTCCTTTGTCTCTTTATATCTATCATTGGTAAAATAGAAAACGTTGTTGATTTTGTTTTCTTTTAAAATGGTACACCAGGTGACTCTCTTAAAGAATTTCAGTAATTTACTTGTTATTTTGTGATGAATTACTTGATAATATATGTTGGAACTAATGGAAATAAAGCAGCAAAATACATCAAGAAATAGTCTCACAACTTGAGTGGTACTTAATTTAACAGATCTATCAACAACCAAACACATATCATAAACGATGGATGTAGGTCGGTTGAAGATTTTGTGTACGGAAAGGTCATTGACTAATGTTTTTCAGGTTAAAGTCTTAAAGACCATTAATTATGATAAAATTAGCAATGTGAACTGAGAAGAAGATATGTAGTCAACATAACATGTTAAAATATATAACATAGTACAGAAGAAACCTCCAACTTCACTCAATGGAAAATGGGAAGACCTCTCCAATTACTTGGTGCCAACTGTATAATATATTATGTGTGGATCTTCTAATTTCTAAATTTAAAATTCAAGCAGGCTAATTCACTGTTGCACGTTACCTTCGATTATTGGTCTTTTCTATAACTTTGTAGCTAAACATGTATTTAAACTGTGAGAATTATTAAATAGTTTATAATTGTCTAGCCTACCATGAACTGGAATATGTTCAACTAGATATGTTGAAAGGGAATGTTTGTTTCTTTTTTTTCTTTTTGGAAAGTGGAATGTTTGTTTCTTAAAACAAAGAAAGGTTGCATTGATACAACTTATTTGTGCTTCAGCAAAGAATTTAGGGAAACCAGGGCTAATACAATTTCATTAATTTGGAGTAGGAATTTGTGTCTGTATTTGTGCAAAGATGTAACTCATTTTGGAAATGGAAATGCCACCATGAGGGCTTTGGGCCCAAACTCATGGACTGAGAGACTAAAATAGAAACCCTTTATCATTCGTTATATTGAGACTCAACCATTCAGGAAGTGCTAGAATAACTCTTTTAATAGGCACTCTTGGAGGTTCTTCAAGTAAATGTTACAACTTTCGAATTCCATATGACAAGATGGATAGAGGGTGGTGCTGGTAGCCTGGTAAAATTGGACAAAGTTGCATACAAGAATAGTCAGGACTATTGGCAGTGGCAGTTCCTGCAAGCCATGAATGAGGCCTTCTGTGGTTTTCTCACTTACAAAAATGTTTCAATTGGATGCTATCCACATACTAGACTCATCATTCTACTTGAAGAACTACAAAGCTCCAAGTGTCTCTGGGAGGATCTCAATGATGAGAAGCCTGGCACTCTCAAAGGACATACTAAGCTGCAAGTGATGATGCATATTGCTCATGGTCATAAATATGGAGCTGCATACAATGCCCTTTTCTACCTGTGCTTAGTTTCTCAAAGCGTGAATATTGTAGAGTATATTTTGCTGCTCTATGCATCTTGGTGTTGCTTCTTCCAGGTAATTAACTTGTTGGTTATGAGCTTTTAGTTTTCTGGTGATTTATCTTTTGTGCACAATCTAACTTTATTTAGCATTTTTGCTATATACACAGGCTGATGCAGTATCTTATGCTAAACAAGTTGTAAAGCTGATGGACAGTGGACACATGGCAGGGAAGGTCACAGTTGAAATAAATGAGGAGCTGATGCATCCTATTGCACAACACTGTTATATCCCAGATATGATCCGGTGCTGCCATCATATGTTACTTTGACTACAGATATTTCATTGATGGCTTTTAATAAAGTTCATCAATGATAATATTCATAATCCAACCAAGAAACCCTCTTGTACGGGACAAGGATCTCAAACCAACAAGTGACTTGTTGCTGCTTCATACAAATGTGCTTCAGTGAGGTCCTATGTTCTTGTATTGCTGCTGAAGAGAGTTCCCCTTTCGTAACTTCAAAATTTGACCCTGTTTTAATCATTTGCTGATCAGTCAACTTGATCATAGCTAAGTTTCTTTTTACATTCCATCCCTGTAGTAGTACTGATGAGTTTTACCTTTCTGTTGCTCTTTGCAGCAGAATGTAATAAATTGAAGTTTATGTGCTTGTAATTTGAGAGGTTATTTAGGTATTATGAGAAAGTTTGCTGAACTCTGAAATTCTTGCTTGAGTATTAATAATATTATGAGTTATGTGATTTCTGACTTGTTCACTTCAAATATGATGGTTTTTCTTCTCTCAATTCGTTTTAACTTTCTGTGATTTAATGTTTATTGGTTTCTTTTTCTCTTTCTCACTCATATAACAATGAATGTTCTTTACATTTTTCATTTATCCTCAAAGACACAAACATTGGCATTTCAATCCTACCAGACAATCAGTCACTTATTTCAGAACTACTAATGTAATTCACATGAAGCTACCTCATGCAAGGATTTTTTTATATTTTAGAACATTCATAATTGCACAAATATCCAGCAGATCTTAGCTCTTCACAAAACTATCCTCAGTTTGCAATTGCTTGCAACTGCCTTGTCTTCACTTTAACCCAAATGGTATGGACACAAATAGTCTCTCTAAACTTTCAAACAGAAACCCAATTCTAATTTTGTGATCATAAACTAACTTAAAAATGACTCTTCTCTTCTTAAATGCATTATGGTGTCTTTCCTGAGCAAGAAATAACTCTCATCACACTTTGAATTATTATCCATACATGAAATTATCTAATGCATCAAAATACACCAAGTCTAGACACATAATTAGTTTCATTTCCCCCCTTCCACTCCATCCATTTTCACCCTTACAAACCAAGCCCTTACCACAAATAGCTTCAAAATTAATCAGAAGAAGAAGGAAAGGCAATAATTTATAACAATGACTAACATTCAAAAGCTTAACTAAATTGAGCCGCTCTCAAGCTTTCTTCTCCTTGACAGGCGAAATAAATAGAAACCTGTAGACCCAACCAGCTAAGATTGCACCTACAAAAGGGCATATCCAATAAACATAAAACTGCTGCCAAGTGTTGTGATTGTTGTTCATATAGGCCCATCCAAAGGCATTGGCCGGGTTCATAGAAGGTCCTGTGCAACCAGAACCAGGAATAACCAAAGCCACGGTTGCCACAGCAAGCAAATACACCTTCAACAAAGGGTTTTTAGGACCCTTGAGCATGACAAATAGGATAGCTAAGTTAAGAGCAAAAGTCAACGCACCCTCAGCTATAGCTCCTGTATGCAAGTCAACCTTCAAAGAAGGACCCTTCAACATGTGTTTGTATTGGGTTGGCATGACATGCATGATGGACTTTGCACCAACAACTCCACCTGCTGCCTGTGCAGGAAAACGAATAGCCATGGATGCAAGTGATGAATCAGGCCTTAACCCTACTGTGTAGAAGGTAACAGTGGTTGAAGGGTTGAAGCTAGCACCACCCAAGGCCCTTCCAATCAAGCTTATGATGAAGACTATAAAGGTGGCTAGAATTGTTGTGATGAATAGACCAGCTAGTGAGACAGGTTCAAGACCAAAAAAAACAGCTACCTTAGCATTGGAAATTCTCAACGTTGATATACAGAAAACCCATATTGATGTCAAAATTGCATCTCCAATTGCTGCCTTTATCACCCCCATATCCTCTCTACAAGACTTTTGCTCTGTATGGTATGTCCTTTTTTTTTTTTTTTTTTTCTTGGAATTGGAATTTCATGATTAAGAAGAAAGAAAGAGATAATAAGATTCTATGTTTGAAAGATGTAATCAGCCAAAAAGATTCCAATGACCTAGTTTGTCGTTTGCACACGTGGCCTACGACAGTGACATGTGAATATAATGCAATTACGAGAGAGATAGTGCATCCTCTTACCTGAAAAAATATCATATTGGTCATGTTATTTGATCACAACCACTCATGATGAGATAAGAGAGAGAAAAATATATAATTTTCAAATAAATGGTTGTAATCAAATAACATGATCACATGACCACTTTTCCACGTGAGAGAATCCACTCCCGTCCTGAGATAACTAAGTTAGGATTTGACTAATTATCCTCCATTCTTAACCTAAATTTCATACTCGTACCACCCCTTATAAAAGTATAAAATGATTCATATTGTTTTAATTTAAGAGATTAGGTTTCGGAAATGTTAATTGTACAGAAATTTTATAATCAAATAGTTTAAAATGAAGTTCAAAGCACTCTTACACCATTAACATGTTATAAAAATACAAAATTATTTATAAATGTTCGAATAATAGTTTAAACTTTTTCGTAAAGTTAGTTTAAACATAAATGCGACTGGCCATGCTGAGAAAGGTCCTGATCCACTAGATTGGGTGGTAAGTTGGGTTAGAATAGTCCAGGTCACTTCGATTGGCCCATTTTCGAATTATGGACCCAAATCTTAAAGCCTTGTGAGTCATTAACGATGACCCAATGTTATTATTAACTTTTAAAGAAATAAAAACAACCTCTTCGTAACTCTTGACATCCACGAGCGTGTGTGCTGGGATATTATTAATAAATAAACCAATTTAAATATTAGTTAATATTATGTTTATCTTTAAGTTTCAATAAGTTAAAATTATAATATATCATGTATAAAAAAACTATGATATATTTTAAATTAAATTAAAGATATATATTTTATTTACGGACTTTACATACGAGTTCAGTTTAAGTTCATGTTAAAAAAAAAAAAAAAATGTGAAAGTTAAAATCTGGTACAGTCATTGTCATGTGGATTCGTTACCCGCTATGAATACACAACGACATTGGTTTTCCTTGTCTTTTTCTGAATTTAATACGATTCATTAAGTCAAGCTACCACAGAAAAGTGGTTGTTATGAACTAATATATTATCCAAAAAAAATTATTAGGTCCACTCTCATATTCTTCGTCACGAAGAAAATACATTCCACAAGATTTTTCAGTTGATAATAGGTGTGATGATATTTTTTTAACTTCTCTATAACCTCATCTCAAGCGACCTACACTTACAAACAATAGAGAGATTTTGCAGCCTTACCCACTTGTTGGAAAAAATCAGATAAGGGTGACAATTCAGGTTAATAACTTAATATGATATGAAACGAATGTAAATATTACGAATTTAAAATGGGATCTATTAATCTCATGTTGCAGAGACAAGATTGTGGGGTCCACTACTTTTTAAAAAATAAAAATAAAAAATAAAATAGTGGACCCCACTATTTTATCTCTGTTATGAGATAATTATTTCCCATTTAAAATTGAGTTAAAAAATTTTATACTAACACAATTCACTTATTTGACAGGTTAACATAATATGACATAAATAACTTGTAATTATAGTCATTAATGAAAAATTTGTTCAGAACTGAGAAGAGTTAATAATGCAATTTAAATCTTACTTATTTACTTGTTTACAACAAATCTTACTTATTTACTTACCCAAAAAAAATCATTTATTTTTCCTCTTAATAAAAGAGTATGTTAGTAACGAAGATTTGCACCCACTAATGACATAAGTGAAAATCTTGTATATACAAATAGTACAGCAAGTTGATGTCAAAATGAGGTACACTCCAACATTCTCCATTGAAAAGTAGGACCTCATAAATATAAAATGGGGAAAGAAAGTTAAACCTTAGATCTGTTACTTAATTAGAAGCATCCAATGATTAACTTAGAGTTTTGAGTTATTTTGCTCTATTAAACCCTTTATTTAGTATTTAATCTGCACCCATGCTTCCAAACAAAGCAAATGTTTTTTCTGGTAAAATTTTATTTTGTTGGCAGATTTTATTTTAAATTTTAAATTTTTTTTTTTTATGATAAACTTTTAAAGATCAGTCAATAGTAGCGCTGTGCATGGAGACACTCTCTTTAAGGATACTGAAATGGATACAGCTCATTGATTAGATAATACTATCTGACAAACATCAATAAATATAGGTATACCAGTCCTTTCCTTCTGCTGAAGAATCCTATTGTTTCTAATTCTCTCTTTCCCCACACCGACACAACAATACCTCATGGTCTTATCTGGGTGTAGAAAGCTCCAAAAGTTAAAGGGAAAAGAGAAGTGTAAGAAAAAGAAGAGTTATTTAAATAAAAAGAAAAGAACTTGCCAAATTCGTTTGTTTTAGTTTCAATACTTAGAAAGGCAAAAGAGAGAGAGAGTCATTTTCCCATTTCCACATCTTAGCTTAAGAGTTAGAAAGAGATTGGAGATATGGGTTACTTCAGGAAGCTGGAGTCTTTCTTATTGTTGTTAGTGTTGCTGGTGACATGTGCAAGTGGGGAGGATCCTTATAGGTTCTACACTTGGAATGTTACCTATGGAGACATATATCCTCTAGGAGTTAAACAACAGGTACCTTTTTTTTTTCTTTTTTCTTTTTTCTTTTTCACCTTGTTCTTCATTTTTGTGTTTGATGAATGTAAAGAATATTTGGTGTATGAAAATGGCAGGGGATATTGATAAATGGGCAGTTCCCAGGGCCACAGATCGAGTCCGTGACCAATGATAACTTGATCATCAATGTTTTCAATAGTTTGGATGAACCTTTCCTTTTCTCTTGGTTAGTTTTTTTCTCTCTCTCTTTCTGTGGGAACTTTCTTGTTTAAAAGTATCAGTGTTAAACTAATGTTAAGATGATGTGATTCTTTATAGGAATGGGGTGCAACAAAGGAGGAATTCATGGCAAGATGGAGTCTATGGTACAAACTGTCCAATCCCAACAGGGCAGAACTTCACTTATGTTCTTCAAGTGAAGGATCAGATTGGTAGCTACTTCTACTTTCCTTCCCTTGCATTCCACAAGGCAGCAGGAGGTTATGGTGGTTTCAAAATTGCTAGCCGCTCGGTGATTCCTGTTCCTTTTCCTCCTCCAACAGGAGATTTTACCATATTGGCTGGTGACTGGTACAAGAGAAATCACACTGTAAGTAGCTTGCTTTGCATTAATGTTAATTAGTCTTCAATTGCATATTTGCTCTAACTAAGGTAACATTTGTGTCACATAAATATTTCAGGGTGATCCGAACTAGTTTTTTTCTTGAACCAAACCGAATTGGTTTAAATCAGTCCCACTTAAAAAGCCTAATTATTTTATTTAATCCAAATCGGTTTTATTTTTTCCCGATTTGAAACTGGTACTAAACTGGTTTAGAAATAATTTGGAATTGGTTTACGTTTCAAAACCAGTTTATGATTTATAACCCGTTTGGAACTAGTTAGGGTATACAAACCAGTTCTGCGCAAGAACCTGAGAGCAGATGAGGGTGAGAACATGTGTTCTATTCTCCGTACCGTTTTTGGAAGGGGCTTAAAGCCTTAATCCCGGGACCCGTCCCAAATTGGACTAGTCGCGAAGCAATAAACCGATCAGAATATCTTGAAACAAAAAAAAAAAAAGTTTTGAATTAGGTTTTCAAAACCAGTTCTTTTGGTTCAATTGTTTATAAAACCAGTTCAGTTCTTAAAATTTATTTAGAAAAATACAGTTTGATTTAGTTTAGTTATTTTGTGAAGCCTTACTTTCTGTAATTTATTTTCTGGTTTTATGGTGTTTGATATGGAAAATATTTTCTGAAAAACATAAAAAGAAGAAGAAGATATTTTCATCAAGAAAGAGTCTACAATGTTTAAGAAATTTCACCAAAACCATTAGTATATTTGTATTTATTCTTGCAGGATCTGAGGGCCATTCTAGACAGTGGAAGTGACCTTCCTTTCCCTGATGGGCTTATCATCAATGGTCGTGGTTCCAATGCTTATACATTCACGGTTGATCAAGGTATAGTACAACAACTTCAAGCATTTTGTTTACTTGGAAGCTGAAGCTATAATGGGGGACATTAAGCACAATGTACTTGCTTATTGAACAGGCAAGACTTACAGATTCCGGATATCAAATGTTGGGCTTACAACTTCCATCAATTTCAGAATCCAAGGACATAAGATGATGCTAGTTGAAGTGGAAGGAATCCACACTCTCCAAAACACTTATGATTCCCTTGACATTCATTTGGGGCAGAGTTACTCTGTATTGGTTACTGCTGATCAACCACCCCAAGACTATTACATTGTTGTCTCATCAAGATTCACCACTGAAGTGTTGACTGCTACCTCCATTCTTCATTATAGTAACTCAGCAGCAAGTATTTCTGGTCCTCCACCGGGGGGGCCAACAATACAAATTGATTGGTCTCTTGAACAAGCTCGCTCTCTCAGGTATTACTTCAATACATATTCAAAAGTTCAATGATACAAGTGGTTGTCTCACTTGGCTGGCATGTACATATATCACTTCCAGTTTGTTAAATTCTTTCATACACATTTTCATCTACTTCTGTATTAATTATCTATGGATGATTAGATTATATATAGTTGGAGATTATTTTGCCCACAATTTTCCTTGTTGGACTCACCTCTCAAATTCCTTGAGAACTTACAATCAAACATGCATAAATTAAGATGACAAGATTACATAGTTATGCTGGGAAATTTGTTTGTTATATGGTCTCTGAAATAATTTATATAAAATAGCTCCATATTAACTATATAACATTTGATAATTAAATCAGGCGGAATCTGACAGCTAGTGGACCAAGACCTAATCCACAAGGATCTTACCATTATGGTTTGATAAACACAACACGTACAATTAGACTTCAAAATTCAGCACCAATTATCAATGGCAAGCAGAGATATGCTGTCAATAGTGTGTCCTTCATCCCAGCTGATACACCACTTAAACTGGCTGATTACTTCAAGATCCCAGGAGTTTTCAACCTTGGAAGTATCCCGGACAACCCCACCGGCGGCGGCGGCTACCTACAGACTTCTGTCATGGCCGTGGATTTCCGAGGCTATGTTGAGCTTGTGTTTGAGAATCCTGAAGACAGTTTGCAATCATGGCACATTGATGGTCACAACTTCTTTGTTGTAGGGTAAGTTCTCCTAACTCATTGTAATATGTCTTTACACTAAGAGAGATATTTCAGCTTCAAAGCAAAAAAAGGAGGTAATAATATAACATATTTGTGACGTTCATATATTTAGAATGGATGGAGGTCAATGGTCAGCTGCAAGCAGGTTAAATTACAATTTGAGAGACACGATATCTCGTTGCACAGTTCAGGTACCTATGTTTATAAATTTTTCATATAGGATGTAAGTGAATTATATGGTAAAATTGTGACTGAAAAATATGCATTGGCTTGTGTTTTGGTGCACAAAAACAACAAAGGTGTATCCCAAGTCATGGACAGCAGTGTACATGCCTTTGGACAACGTGGGAATGTGGAATGTGAGGTCGGAGAACTGGGGTCGTCAATACTTAGGACAACAATTTTATGTTCGTGTGTATTCCTCAGCTAATTCGTGGAGAGATGAGTACCCAATACCAAGTAATGCTTTGCGGTGTGGACGAGCTATAGGCCATTGAACTCGTTCTTTATATATAAAGCCACCGAGATTGAGATCTTTATTCAACATGAGTCGGTCATTCATTTCCATTAAAGGCTTAACTCGAGCCAATTTCCTTTGTTTGCACCGTCTGTCATAATACAATATAATTGAATATAGGTCATGGATTGCTCTCTTGTTAAGTTCAAATTTAACTCATTGGATCATCTGTGGCAGGATATTCATATTTTTTTGTGTGTGGATAAATTACATATATTTTCCACGGGAAGCAATCTTTGTTGTTGTCATATTTAAATGATATATTTTGTCTTCTTGTCATCTCTTACCATTCAAAGTAATTCATATTGTTGTTGGGTTTCTTTTATTATTGTTGTTACTTGTTACTACATTTCTTTTCAATTGGTATGATAAATTAAGAGGAATCTTGAGGCTTTATCTCCTTTCAATGCTTGTTACGGATATTGTAAACTTCACATTAGTTGCACATACAACCAATGTAGGATTATATATCTCAACACGCTCCCTCACACAAGAGCCCATTGGGCTTGAAGAGTGGATGATGCAATAGGTCCAGCGTACCTCTGCTAAGAAAGTCCACAAGAGAAAGTGGAGAGCGGCGAGACTTTGATACCATGTAAAGAATATTGGGATACACCATTCCAAAAGTTAGCTCAAAGAGTGAGAATGTCTTATAAATTTCACATTAGTTGCACATACAACCAATGTGGGACTATATATCTCAACAGATATAATTTTCAGTGTTACAGGAGTACTTAACTGAGTATTCTGAGTATTCATTTTTTTAAACGTTGGGAAGCACGAAAGATTTTCCACGTTTGAAAAAAAGGGAAGCACCGAAGATTTGTCCGCTCGCTACACATCCGGTTATTAAGATCACAACGTATCTAACTCTTTGTTTTAAGTTGTGACCTCTTTTAGTGTTTTTGATTATTACACTTAATATTCTTTATTTTAAAAAAATATACTTGCGTTGTTTAAATTAAAAATGACTACTCATATGAAAGTAATAATAATAAAATTTTCCAACTAACGTATAACAAGTTTTGGTATATTTAAAATTCCAATTATATTTTTTTAACAACTATAGTAAATAATTATTTTTGTCATTTTTTTAATTTTTTTTAAATTTCATAAAAGCATTTAAGTTTATTGAATCGCAATTCCAAAAGGTGAGTTATGTTATTTTTTGAATCGTGAATATAAATCTTGAATCATAAGATTTAAATATGGGGAATATTAATCTTATGTTACATGAGAGTATTATCTCATGCTATAGAGAGAGTTTAAGTGGGGTCCACCATTAAAAAGTAAAAAAGAAAAAGAAAGAAGAAGGGGTGCGATTTTCGATGTGAGAGAAAATGAGATAACTACCTCATGTAAAATGAGAGTAATATTTCCCTTTAAGTATATAATAAAAATAATTCAAAATATATCGTATAAATGATGTATTATAAATCGTCAAATAGATATGGTATTTTTTTAATGATAAATATTTAATAAAAAAATAAGAAAAATAAAATTATAATATAAAAATTAAATACAAGTTAGATTTGAAATATAATAATATTTTTTTTTCATAACTTTAGTTCGAGCTCCTCAAATAAATTTACTTTTTTAACCCATCTCAAATAGATTCAAAATATATTTTGATATAAATATATAAGATATAAAGAATAAAATTATAATTTGATAAAAGATATATTTAAATATGATATCTTTTTGTCTAATAGCCAATTTCAAATAAGTTAATTAAAGTAGCAACTATATATATGCTAATTAAAAAATAAAAAAACCATAACTCATAAGTAACCAAGTGATCAAAGTACACATATTAAAAATTATTCTTGAGGTAACCCCTCAAGGGTAGCAATTGAGCTCCCAAAGATTTGCTTGGGTCAGGGTTTCAAACTCTGTCTCAAATTCTCAGCACAGAGGATAAATTAATAAAATAGATTTCTTTTCCCCTCACACTACCTTTTATCTTTGATTAATTGAATATTAAATTCTCAAATGTTGATTTAGGTATTTTGTTAATTTATTTCCAAATTAAATCATAATAACCATATCATATATCAATATTGTTTACCTGATTATGTATTTTCAAATTTAAATACTTGCCAATAGCTGAATTAATATTTTTTTAATTAATCATAATATTATCATAGACATTAACCCTTATACTAAGCATTTTTTATAAAAATAAAAAAATATAAATCTTGCTAAATTTTAAGAAAGAAAACTATTGCTTTCCTAAAAATTCATTCGTGATATTTATTAGTTTATCATGGGTCCATATGAATTTTGGGGTCATTTCTCATGTCTAATTTATCTACTTTACTTTTCTCCTTAAATTATAATCTGACCTTCGTTATATATCTCTTTTTTTTAGTATTAACGTTATATATCTCTTTTGAGATAGTGTGATCTAAAGATGTCGTAGATAAATAAATAAATTATATATATATATATATAGGAGGGATATATTTATAAACTCCATTATGTACTAGGGATAGTACACTGTGTGGTGGAATGTACTACTGCTAGTACATAATATAGTTTGTAAACAAAAAATTTATAAATATAACTTTTTTCATATATATATATATATATATATATATATATATATATATATATATATATATATATATATATAAGGATATGTTATTATACTTATTATTATTTTACCTACTTTTGTTTATCATTTTCAATACCGATAAATTATAATTTCATCTAACAGTGGAGAATTGCAACATTTTATCCTATTCTTTCTCCCTCATTGTCTCTCATCCTTTCTCTCTCCTCCCACCCTTTCTTTCTATCCACAAAAGATAAATTAAAACTCACAATAAGATTTTAAGTTTGTTATTAGAACTTTTTTGTTTGTCAGCAAAATGCAAGAATTGTTTCCAACCAAAATATTTTATTTTTTTTGGTATCCCACTACTAGAAAATGTTTTTTTTTCGACGGAAAAATTCCGTCGAAAATGATTAAAATTCTGTCGAAAATGATGTTTTCGACGGAAATGAAGCCGTCGAATATATGTTCGTGGGTAACAATTTTTTCGACGAAATTACAGATTCCGTCGAAAAATTTCGACGAAAATTTCAACGGAATAATTTCTGTGGGAAGTTTCGACGGAAAAATAATTCTGTCGAAAATTTTCGACGGAAAATGAATGAAATTCCGTCAAAAAATCTTGTCTCAATTTGTGACGGAAAATAAATTCCGTCAAAAAATTTCGACGGAAAATGAATAAAATTCCGTCGAAAATTGTTGTAATGGTTTTCGACGGAAAACTGATTCCGTCAAAAATTTTCGACGAAAAATCAAAGAAATTCCGTCGAAAAATGTTGTAATGGTTTTCGACGGAAAACTGATTCCGTCAAACAATTTCGACGGAAAATCAATGAAATTCCATCGAAAAATCTTGTATTAATTTTCGACGCAAAATAAATTCCGTCGAAAGTTTTTGACGAAAAACAAATTCCGTCAAAATTTTTTGATAGAGAATGAATAAAATTCCGTCAAAAAATTTTGTAATCATTTTTTACAAAAAATGAATTAAATTCTGTCAAAAACTATTGCCTTAATTTTCAACGAAATTGCTTTTTTGTCAAATTTCATTTTAATTTTGCTCTACAAAATTAATACCTATTTATCTTTTGCACTTGATTAACAAATATAAAGACAGTAAATAATATATCAAATTCATATTGATCTTAATATAATTATGTGTACAAAAGTCTCTGTTATATACTAATGAAAAAAGTCTATGTCCATGTCATATACATCCAAACAAGATACAAAAATCATGTTTTACAGCCCTTTTCTGTTGCTGTGGAGCCCTCTTCTATTGTTGTGCAGCCCTTTCCTCTTGTTGTGCAACTGTACCTGTAGGCATGTAAAATATTTAAAACACAAATAATTGGAAAAGCACAACAAATCTAACATAATATATAATCTGAAGTTATACAACCAACCAAAAATACTTACTCATATTTTCCAATGGCTTCTTCAAGTTAACAACTTACTGCTGCAAAGGTAATATTAATGGTCTACAGATAAAAATTGTAGATATAAGCTTGTGGTTACAAATACAACCAAAAATGAACATAAGAAACAGAGAGGGGAAAAAAGAAGGAAAAGAGGCCAACAATAATTCATTTGTAATATATATATATATATATTAGGATTTTTTATTTTTTGCAAATTTTTTAATATATATATATATATATATATATATATATATATATATATATATATATATATATAAAAGTTACTTTAGTTTTATAAGTTAAGTATGTTATATATATATAACTAACGTAACTTTTATAAGTTACGTAGCCTTATAATTGTAAATCATATTTCTTACGTCAAAAAGTATTTTTTCCCTCATATATACATTTAATTAATTTTGGTATTAAATTGTGCAACTGTAACTCTACCGGATTATTATGCCTACCTGATTGTAATTGTAATTCATGTCTGTTCCAATGTAAGTGGGTGGGTACCCGATATAACGTGAACAAAATTAATTAACTATCAAATTAAAATAGTTAATGGGGGTACTGAAATACTCTATCTGGTTGTCCTATTACTCCATTAGACTATTAGTACAAAAAATAACAGAGAAAAAATAATAAAAGATATAACATTTAAACTATTATTTAACTCTATATTCTTAAATCATTGATAAAAAGCAATCTATATTTAGAGCAAAAAAGTCACGTACCTATCAATCTATATATAAGGCCAGTATTTGCATATCCAGAGCCACATATCTGAGAAATATATAGAGCAAAAAAGAATATAAGAAACATATTTTTTTATGAAAGTTTAACAATATTGAGCATGGGAAAAGTTCATCTCTCTATAGGGCAGAGGACAAAATACTGACCCAAAGGTGCACCACCACCTTTGGCTCGATTGCTTCGTGTAAATTCGCAAGCTTGAAACAAGTATATTGTTTTATATGAGGACTAAGAAAACCAAAAGAAGTATAAATGCAGATACTCACGCTTTGGCTGTGCCAAGGAGAATCTTGATACGTGCTTCCCAGGTAAGATATCCATGGATGACTATCAGCTCCATGAAGCCATTGCTCCAAGTTTCCATTATTGACATACTCATAGACTAACATCCTGAAAATATACTACACATAGGAGATTAATGAACGTGCAATTCATATCATGATTACCATAGACATACTCAAATTGACCTCACCATAGACATCCCATCAATTCATAGCTCCATGTAGCATCCATCAATATGGATTAAAAGCACACATAAAACTATCAAACAATCTGCCAGCTACTTAATGAGAGCAAACATAACACACAATATTACAACCTATATATGCAATCCTGTAGCAAATATAAAGCTATATAAAACCAATAACCCGTTAAATCCTACTCAATAAAAATTCTAAATTCCTTCTATGTCTCTTTAACTTCTTTCTTTATCTTTAAGACCATGATAATTCTGAAAAAAAAATTATATCTTTCCCTACAGAAAGCATTAACAGCCATGTCGAATATGCAACAAGATCAAAGAAAGGGAACAAGAGTCTACAGAATCAAAGACTAAGTTACACTCTCGGTAAGTTTGCCTACTTCCTACTCCCAACATTTTCTCCAAAATAAATTCCCGGAGCTCCATTACCACCATGCATCAAGGAAAACTACAATGGAATTCTTCTTCACGTTCTAATTTTAGGGTTCATAAGGACTTCGTCCTTCTTAGCAAATGACCCAAAAAAACAAGCAACAAGCTGTCTACTTTTTCAGGAAGACAAACGGAAAAAAGAAATCAAGGCTTTTCCCTTTCTTGTTTAAAATCATTCAAAGTTAAAAGAACAAGGGCAAAAAGGATAACGAAAGATTAAAATAAGTATCATATAGTGCACGCAATGCAAGCCCAGCCACCCCGTCGAAAATTCCACAAAATATAATTTCTTTTTCTTTTTTCAAAAATTATCGACGGAATTCGTTTTTCGTCGAAAATCTTCGACGGAATCGAAATTCCGTCGAAAAATACACAAAATAGAATTTCTTTTTCTTTTATTTTTTTCAAAAGTTTTCGACGGAATTCCTTTTCCGTCGAAATTCTTCGACGGAATCGAAATTCCGTCGAAAATTCCACAAAATATAATTTCTTTTTCTTTTTTCTTTTTTCAAAAGTTTTCGACGGAATCGAAATTCCGTCGAAAATTCCACAAAATGTAATTTCTTTTTCTTTTATTTTTTTCAAAAGTTTTCGACGGAATTCCTTTTCCGTCGAAATTCTTCGACGGAATCGAAATTCCGTCGAAAATTCCACAAAATATAATTTCTTTTTCTTTTTTCTTTTTTCAAAAGTTTTCGACGGAATTCCTTTTCCGTCGAAAATCTTCGACGGAATCGAAATTCCGTCAAAAATTCCACAAAATGTAATTTCTTTTCCTTTTTTCAAAAACTTTCGACGGAATTCCTTTTCCGTCGAAAATCTTCGACGGAATTGATGTTTCGTCGAAAATTCCACAAAATATAATTTCTTTTTCTTTTTTCTTTTTTCAAAAGTTTTCGACGGAATCGAAATTCCGTCGAAAATTCCACAAAATGTAATTTCTTTTTCTTTTATTTTTTTCAAAAGCTTTCGACGGAATCGAAATTCCGTCGAAATTTCCACAAAATATAATTTCTTTTTCTTTTATTTTTTTCAAAAGTTTTCGACGGAATTCCTTTTCCGTCGAAATTCTTCGACGGAATCGAAATTCCGTCGAACAATCCACAAAATATAATTTCTTTTTCTTTTATTTTTTTCAAAAGTTTTCGACGGAATTCCTTTTTCGTCGAAATTCTTCGACAGAATCGAAATTCCGTCGAAAATTCCACAAAATATAATTTTTTTTTCTTTTATATTTTTCAAAAATTTTCGACGGAATTCCTTTTCCATCGAAAATCTTCGACGGAATTGAAATTCCGTGGAAAAGTCCACAAAATATAATTCCTTTTTATTTTATTTTTTCAAAAAATTTCGACGGAATTCCTTTTCCGTCGAAAATATTCGACGGTATTTCTTTTTCCGTCGAAAATTTTGGACGGAAAAGGAATTTCGTCGAAATTTTAGATGGAAAACAGATTCCGTGAAAAATTCCGTCAATAATTTCAACGGAATTTTTTTCCGTCGAAAAATTCCGTCGATAATAAAGACTTTTCTAGTAATGTCATATTTCCAACGAAAATTTATTTTGCCCTTTCTTTGTCATACTATTGCTGAAGCGTGATAATCTTATTTCCCCTTTTAAATTTGGATAAATCTTAATGAAGAGTCATCATGTGCTTTATAATCATGAACCTGTTCGAAGTATTAGCCATGCATAATCATGGATTTGTGAAATTCTAAATTTTATCTTTTAAATTTTGACCATATTTTTAATTATCTCAATCAACATTTAACTTTAAAATATTGCAAAGGAAAATTTTATCACACCTGTTAGTACATTTTTGTGCAATTTTATATCATAATGATAAACTAAAAAGACAGGCCTAGTATTGTTGTGCAATAATTTCATTTTGAAACTGAATGACTAGTCTGGAACATCAAAACTTAGATGTTAGGTGAAGGTACGTGAATGATTTTATATTAACATTTTTAATAACCCCGAATGCAAAGTATATCATGTCATAAACCAACTTTCTCAAAAGTTTAAAAATCCTAGATCCATGGAGATGGGACTAAGGAGAGGACGGTGTGGCCAGTGGTGGTAGGAAACTGTGAGGCACCCATTGTCACGGGACGCTAAGTGGGGGCTAAAGAAGACAACACGCAAACCAAAGAAGGTGGCTCATGAGGGTCGTGTCCAGTGCGTGTTCATCGTAGGTTTGCCAAGGATGGGGCATGAGAGATGAACCGCTCCAGATTCACCGACACGGAGGGGTCGATGACATACGATGGTTGGAAGAAGTAGAGGCAGTTAGGGCCGTTTGGTACGCTACATTTTTTATTTCCGGGAAACGTGATAATCATATTTATCCACGTTTGATATAAAGTTTTTTGAAATTTTCTCAAAAATTCTGATTTCTCCGAGATTTTATTTTGTTTTGTGTGTAAATTTTTAGAAAATTAATTGTGTAATATTCAAGCTCCTTTGTGCATTAATTTTAGAGATTTTAATACATATGTCATTGGATTAATTTTCTGCATATAGCATAAATTTGTGGAGCTTAGTTTGATATTACCTTGATATATTTGGTGTGATAGGACACTATATTTTTGGATGATTTCACTTGTTACCGTTCTGAAAAATTCTGTATTGGTTGTTAAAGTGGAGTAGTTGCGTGCTGTAAAATCTGTCCTAGGTGTGTGGGTGCAACCGTGTGGGTTGGCGACCTTGTGCTTGGCTTGAGAGTGTGTCTCAAGGCTTGGAGCCTCAAGAATCCACTAGGGAGAGTAGAGGTCTTGTGAGAGGAGTTGGTGAACTCCGTAGGTTCGGCTTGAGAGTATTCTCAGAGCTTGGAGCAGTGTAGGCACTAGGAAGATTTTTGATATCTTGTTTGATTGCATGTGTGACGCGTGTTTGTAAAACAGGTTCACTTGTGATAAATAAAATCTCTAAAATTAATGCACAAAGGAGCTTGAATATTACACAATTAATTTTCTAATCAATAGACACCAAGAAATCTGATTTAAAAAAAATATCACAATTATAACCAGAAAAATCAGATTTGAAATTTATCTCAAAATTTCACATAAAATTCAGAATTAGTTCTAGATAAATCTTTTAATAATAAACCACAAGAAATCTGAATTTTAATTACAATATACTTCAATTAAAACAGAAAATTCAGATTTAATATTCCAACAATAAAATTTCTAGAACAATTCAAGATTAGGTTTCTAAACAATAAATCCCAAACAAAAATCTGAATTAACACAATGTATAACAAGGTGTAAAAATAAATTCAGATTTAATATTTTTAATCAATATTTCACAAAAATTAGAAACACTGATCTTACACAAAGAGCATCAAGATTTTTAAAATATTCACTTAAAATCAAAACAGGAAAATCAAGATGCAAAGATCAGATTCCAAATTTTAACAGTAAAATTTTATACTAATGAACAACTCAAGAATTTAATATTCAGATTAAACAACTCAAAATCCCTAAAGCATATGAAATAACAGATCTGAAAATTTCAGATAAAATGCTTCAAACAAAGATTCACAAAGGATTCGAGTTGATTAGAAAATACCACAATAAAGACCTAAATTCTTTATCAAAGATCCCCAAATTCTTCTCCAAGAAAATATGTAGCCACAAAAAAATTGAAGAGTAACCGCAAGACAGAGGAAGCGAGTAAAAGTCGAAGAAGAAGAGGCTCTGTAAGTTGTTTCCAAAAAGATGAATGAGCGTTGTTTTCAGCGTGAAGAACCGAGAGAAAGAGAGAACGCTTTTTTTTTTTCGCAAGAAGTCTGTGTGTTTGTTTCTAATAATCCTTCTATGCTTCCTATTATTATATGGGTTTTATGTTTATCATTTAACATAATATAACTTTACTTTCCTACACACACATTAAAGAGGTGGGGTCCACATATTTTTCTTTCTCTTTCATCATTCCACTTTCTCTCTCCCTTTTGATGTGAGAGTTGAAAACAACACTTACATTATGTTACATAACACTAATAAAACCCTTATTAAATAGTATATAATATTCAAAAGAAAGCTGAACTTTGGAAAAAGCCAATGACCTGATAGCTATTAACTTTCCTTTTCTTTATTCAATGGTTATTAACTATTATATTATTTTTAAAAGAACAAACATGATTACATTTCTAATTGAAATCTAAAACCCACACGTAAGTTTTTCTTTTATTTCAAAACCAACGACCTGTAGCTTTTTTTTTTATTGATTTAGTTTTATTATATTTTTAAAACATATTTTTATCAAAATCAAAATCATTATTATAAAATTATAAAATTAGCATGATATGCAATAATATGTATTGACATGCAATGGAGCTTAGGTAGATACTATATGATATAATTTTATGTGTAACAAAATTCTAAAAATACCTAACTACATGTATCTTCAAACTCCCTCTTCAATTTGAGACTTCTTGTAAACCCTTTGTCATTATCAAAATATTTATTCCATTATGCTTAAGAGGTCTTCAATCTCCCCCTTTTTGATGATGGTAATTTAAACTCAAATTGAAACAAGTAAGGGTTAGTAGCATAAGATATTAAAATCATGTAATCACATACTCCCCCTAAACATATGCATACTAAGAATTATCATGCTAATCAAAAGTAAGGCATACATATGTTCTCAAGACTTCTCAAAACTTCCCCTCAAAATATGCATAAGCTCATAAGCTCAATTTGATGATATTCATATTTTCTCCCTCTTCGACATGATCAAAATCAATTATAGCATATAATAAGGATTAAAGATGGATAAGACATATAACAAACATATCATATATCCAAAAATTACCCATGTCTTGTACCAAGTATTGATTCTTTGCAATTTTTGGGCTTAGTCTAAGAGGTTCTTCAATTTACCAATATCTTCAATGTAATCTTCATGTTTTCATTCATTTCCATTTTCTTTCAAACACCTACAACATAATCTTTCACACTTGCCTTTCTAGGCACATTAGCAAGATCAAGCATTTATCAAATAGTACAAGTATGAATAATAGGCATTATATGAAAGATAACTCATTCATGATTGCTAATAGGCATTATTTGTGAAAGATACATTGAAATAGGCTTGTTGTCCTATTTTGATAGAATTGAATATAAGAGTAAAATAGTGGACTATTCAAGTACATACGTAGTGCATAAAGTAAGCTTTCTATCCACATATAGATCATTTATATTGAACATGTATAACATAAGATGTGTTAAAAATAGTCTATGCATGTCATATTAAACACCAAACAACAACTAGACATCATGTGCAAAAAGATTTATAAAATAAAAACAGTCCATGGCACATGATGCATACATGCTCACTAAGTTTTCTTAGGAACATATATCATGTTCTTAACCTTGGGGCTAAAGAACATGCTAGATGTATTAGGTTGAGGTCTATAAGATGTTGAAGCAATGTTGCCCACATCCATAGTCCTCTTAGGAACCCACTTAAGATTTGTTCCTTTTAGGCCATATTTCTTAATATTGCATTGATATACAAGATGACCACTCATGCAACAATATGTACATTTCTTAAATGGTAGTTTAGACATGAACCTAGGAGGATATTGATTTGTCTTTCTTGGTTAAGCAAAGGGAGGTTTTTGAAAACCAAGTCAAAATTCTGTATTGGTTGTTAAAGTGGAGTAGTTGCGTGCTGTAAAATCTGTCCTAGGTGTGTGGGTGCAACCGTGTGGGTTGGCGAACTTGTGCTTGGCTTGAGAGTGTGTCTCAAGGCTTGGAGCCTCAAAAATCCACTAGGGAGAGTGGAGGTCTTGTGAGAGGAGTTGGTGAACTCCGTAGGTTCGGCTTGAGAGTATTCTCAGAGCTTGGAGCAGTGTAGGCACTAGGAAGATTTTTGATATCTTGTTTGATTGCATGTGTGACGCGTGTTTGTAAAACAGGTTCACTTGTGATAAATAAAATATCTGCATCTACTTCATTCTGGACGTAGCACCCTACTTAGACTTAGTAGGTGTGAACCAGGATATATCGTGTGTCCATTGTCTCTCTGATTTAATTTCTGAATATTTTGTTTAAGAAAATTACATTGCTGCGTTTATACTCTATAAATTGCTAAGGTACGCATTCTGTTACTACATTGTTCTTAGCATTGTGACAAATTATTTTGGACATATAGGGACTGAAGAAAAATTGTAAAATTGTTTACTGAATTTAAAAAGATTTTGAAAAAGTTTAGAACACCTATTCACCCCCCCTCTAGGTGTTCTGTAAGCGTCCTGTGCAAGAAGCCACTTGCCCAACACAATCCAATACCTATTACTTGCAACACAAGCAACTCATCACTTATATATGTCAAATTTTTGAAATTGACAAAGGTTGTCCAAATGGTGATCTACACATTTTTTCACCATTTATTTTTCAATCCTTATCATACTTTCCAACTACAACCAAGGCTAAATCAAAGTTGAACACCATCAACTAACATCTCATATTCATAGGAGTCTAGGTTATCAAAACCATCATAAAACTTGATCAAATATAGCATTACTCACCACAGAGCTTCCTAGAACGCTTGTAAGAGTATTTTCCAAGCTTAGAACAAGATCAACGAACACTCCAAGCTCCTTAAACACCAACGGCAACGCTACTTTTCCTTGGAGATAACTCTCCACACAACCTTTCAAAGAGTTTTGAATTATAGGTTTTGCTCACAAGGTAATTCTAAACCTCATTCATGTTCAAGCTTTCTTGATTTAATGGCTAACTAAGAAGTTGCAAATCAAAACTATTATGACAATGGAGTTCGGCCTTAGGAGAAGAAGAAGCATGACGATGGAGAAGAAAATGAGCACCTGTCTTAACTTAGAAGATATTTAGTTCGCTAAGCAACCTTTTTTAATAGTCAACATTCTTTTATATGATACGTTCTATGTCCCTTCTTAAATTTTAATCCAAAGACATACTTTAATTTATCTAACGTGATTTTAGACTTTCTCTAAAATCATTTAATAATATCTCACTATATTATTTTTAAGTTTTGGATAACTTTTGTATAATTATATTTTTGTCCCAAAACTTTCACTATTTGCAGTTATGTCCAAAAGTAACTTTAATTCTTCTAATTAAATTTCACATTTAATTTATTCTTCTAATCCATGATTAATTCCCTTAATCAAGTCATAATTCTATAATTTAGTTAAGGTTATTATTGGCTCCACACACTTTTATGTGTGTGGGGAGATGAATTTATTTTCTACAACACGAGAAACATTAATTTTTATGTATTAAATATTAATAATCCATCCAATTCCACAATTATAATAAATAAATAAATAATACAAGATATCAAATTAATAAAAAAGAATACTTTTTCGACTATATATATATATATATATATATAGGGATCTGAATAATAAGAAAGGAAGAGAAGAAGCAGGTGGGAAGATGTGTGTCACTGTTTAACAATTAATTCAGGAAGAAGATGGAGGGAAAGAAGGAAAATGGATGAATTGACTTACTACCACTACCCTTACCCACACGGGTCATACCCATACCCAACATCTACGTTTTATGTCGACTCTCCGAGTTTTACTCAACACACACTGAACCCACGCGCTTTAATCTCTCACTACTTAATTAAGGTTTCACACCTGTTCATTCGTATTCGCATTCGTTAAGGTTTCTGTTCCAATTGAACTGAACAAAGAAAAAAGATGTTGCAGCTTTTATATGCGGTGATATTTGGGGAAATGTTAATGATTGTGAGCTTTCTGTTCAAGACTCCGCTCAGGAAACTCGTCATCGTTTTATTGGGTCGGGTCAAGCGAGGTCGGGGACCCGTCGTCGTGAAGACCGTCGCCGCCACATTGCTGGTGGTGCTCGCTTCCTCCTTCTACACCATCATCAAGATTAAGGGTCGCACCCTTGAACTTGGTATTGTCAACCCCACCGACCAAGTCCTCATGTCCAAGCACATGCTCGAAGCTTCTCTTTTGGGTAATCTAACTTTCTTTGTTATTATTTCTATTTTTCTTGTCTCTGTGTTATGTTTTCGAACTATATATCTGAAAATTGAATTGATTGTGAATGTTGTATCGTTTTTTTGTTTCCTGTGAATAGATTTAAAGGGAATACCAAACACTTTTCATTTTACATTTTCCTCCTTTATGGAAAACTTGATATTGGCTTCTAGCCTTGTTTTATTTCATCATGTTGATGCCTAGCTTCATTGTCATTGTTTTGTTTCCTTGAATTAAAACCATGATGGTTTGTCTTCTGTGGATTATGCTAATTGATTTTAAGTTTTTTTTTTTTTTTTTTTTTACTTTAACAATAGTTGTCAATGTTATAAAAAAGGGAAAAATAAAGTTATCTACGGTGATCTCAAAACGACGTCGTTTTTGGGTTACAAGATTAAAAAATTATAATGATAAAAATTAATATAACCTTTCAATATATTATAATTACAAAAATATCTTGATTTCCGTTCCAGAATGATGTCGTTTTGAGTGCACTGGAGATAACTTATGGAGAAATTCTTTACCCTATAAAAAATGGTTTCAATTCTCTTCTTAAATGCAAGGTTATTATAGACTCATACAATGGGTCTTGTGAGCTTTATATAAAAAGGGAATGTATTTTTTTTTGTAGTAATTTCAGTTTCATTACTTTTAATACATTCTTTCTTTTATTTTAGTTGTTGAATTTGATTTCTGACATGTCATGTGGACAGGGTTTGTTCTGTTCCTGTCTCTGATGATAGATAGATTGCACCATTACATTAGAGAGCTTCGGTTGCTCAGGAAGAACTTGGAGGCTGATAAGAAACGAAGTCTAAGTTTTGAGGACGGTAAAAATGGCCGTGCAGAGGAGCACAAGGCATTGATAGAAGAAATAGCCACATTGAAGCCCAAAGTTAAGAAACTGGAATCTGAAAGTGAGGTGAAAGGAAGCAAGGCTAAGGCTTTGGAAGCTGAGGTGGAGGCTCTTAAAAAGCAATATGAGGGGTTCCATATGGAATATGAACGCCTCTTGGCAGATAATCAGAATCTGCAAAGTCAGTTGGAGGCTAAGTACTAATTACCAGAGCTTTTCCCATCTTGATAACAAAAAGAGAATGTGAAGGTTCCTATATCTAGCAAAGCAATTTTCTCACTTTCATTCAGCTGCTTCTGTTTGAGGGTATACATGTTTGCACTAGAGAACTATGTCACAGTTGGATAGATATATTTTAAGTTCATAAAGAGGAAAGAGATGTTATGCGGATTGAGTGAGTTGACTATGCTTAAAGCAGCTGATATAATAGGATAGTGGATAGGGGTTGATAGTATAGAAGAGCTTATAAGCTCTAATGAAATATTTGGTTATTATCTTATAAATAGACTGATTGTATATTCAATTATTATTTTTCTTTTTAAATAGAAAATAAATCTCTGATTTTTTCTCTCTAGATTCTGTCACTTGAAATCAATCAATGTAAACAGAAATTAATCAATCTGATGGTGAGATCAGAAGTGAACTAATTTTTAAGATTTTTTCACTTGAGAGAGTTTCAAATCTTAATACCAAACAGAGTAGAAAACTTGATTGCCAGTATTCCGGTCTCCATGGCGTTCTTCATCAGTGCCTTATCTCTCGATGATGGCCAGAAGTAAGTTTTAATATATGTAAGAGAAAGTTCCAAAGAGAGAGTATTTCTTTTGTCTCTTCTTGGTCATGATTCTAACAAAAAATACCGTTAAAAATGGTACGTTGCCCAAAATCCTTTGCAAAAATATTTCCATACTGAAGGACAAATCAAACTTCAACCCAAAACATGGATTAACATCAATCTCAATCAAAAATTTAAAACTAAAAGGTTATGGGGTTGTTTGCACTTATATGATTCTCATTTAATTTATGTCTAACCAATGTGCAACTCACACTAGTGGCGTAGCCACGTAGTGCATAGATGGGCCTGCCCCTGCTGAATTTTTTTTAAAATTATTATTCATTTAATAGCCTATTGTTTTGATATACGTTTAGGCTATTTGTAACGTTAAATGTGATATATAATGAGAATTTTTGATATATAACATTAAATAGTGAGAGTTTTTAAAAGAATACGTTAGATGTATTAGGCTATTTGCTTTGATATATAATAGTTGCCTATTGTTTATTTAAATTTTCAATATTATGTGATATTATTTAGTAAATAATTTAGATAAATATATTAGAATTCATGATAATTTTTTTTCCTAATAGTTTTGATAATTTGATGTGTCAAATTTTTTGGCTCCAGCTGAAATGAAATATTGTCTCCGTCGCTGACTCGCTCACACTCAATTCTCATAGGCTTGTTTCCAAAAAAAAAATTCTCATAGGCTACGGCCACATATTTAGATTTTCTTGTATGAACTATATTATATACGAGAGAGTTACCCTATTATAAGAAGATAAAAAAAATGCTTAACCGGATTTGAATACGCTATCATGTGTCAGGGCTAAACATATGTTAGGACTTGAAATTGAAGCTCCAAATGCAGCCTTAAATGTATAATTAATTTTGAACATCAGGTAATCCAGGTAAAGTACAGAATCTAGTCAAGTTTCAACTTCAATTTTTTAATTGGAGTGCTTTTTTATTTTATGTTTAGGGAACAAACAATTAGAAATTAAACAAAGTAACATTCAAGGTATGTGCTTATATAGCTTAAGATGGATTTGAGATTAAATTCATAGTTGCATACGCCTAATTAATTAGTGAACTTGGCGCATGAGGCTTAACGTTCATGTTAGATCAGAAGGGATGTTACAATAAAATAACGGTACAGGTCCATTGTATATTTGGACTCAATTTAATTCCAGCCCTTCATAATTTATTTATTTTTTTCAAAAAATTTAAACTAATTAGTGTTTGACTGGGCATCTATTTTTTTTTTTTATGGCTATTAGTCTACAATGTTCAACCATACTTGAATCAGATTCTACCTGTTCTTCCCCCACCTATTTCTACGTGCGGTTCAAATTTGTGTAACCTTTCAAGCAGCGAGTCCTATCAGGCAACTAGACCTATAATTCCCATATCCATATCCAATTATCCATAATAGAGTATGTGAGCACCAATACTAAAGTGAATTTAGAAAATAATTAAGCATGAGATGATTTGTGTGGATGGGCTTAAAAGAGCAAACAGCAAAGACAAATTATAATTCTGAATTCCGAGGCCAAAGTAGCATAGATGCTTCAGAAGAATGGCATAAGCCTTTAGGGGGGAATTGTGGATGGGCTTTAAAAGTAGTGCAAGTTTCTTTTCTTTTTTAAATTTTTTACCGATTCATTGATTAATCGATTAATCCGGTCAAATCGAACACGATTACAACTGCAATAAAATTTTTACTATCAAATTTTAACTACGTATGTAGAACACGAAGTCGAGGTTAAGCTGGAAAAACCTCCTAAGGTGGTGTTTGGTTGGAGCTTTTTGTGAGGATATTTAGGTATATGAGATTGAGTTTTTGTGTTATTCATGTTTGGTAAAAAAAATTACAAAATTTTCCTAGCTAACTTGGTTCCCCGTCATTTCATAATTGTGTGTAAAAATAGATGAAAAACATTGTTCAACTTACCCACTTCTAACATGGTATTTGGAAGAAAGTTTCTACCAATTATATTTCTCTAGTATTCAAAAAATTTCTCCTCAACCAAACGCTCCGTAACAGTTGACCCATACAGTAATGCAAATAATGAACTCGAATTTTAAATGAAGCTATTGCCTCGATTTACAAAAGTTACTTTGCAATTTTGCAAGAGGGGCCTACATCAGCATCTATTCTCTGACCAGTAGAAGATCAAAGAGTTTGATTTATATTTGGGTTACTAGCCTCTGGATTCTAATATTCATCATATAAGATAACACAACCTAGCGGGGGTTGACCAAATTTCACGACTCCAAAGTGTTTCAATTTGTCCTCTGTGATCTATTAGTATTTATCTTGATGTCTTGGATTTGACTGAAACCCACCTAACGTAATATTTGCCGCATATTCGCTTTGCTTTTAAAACTGTGACCTGTTTTATTATACATGTTTGGTACAGCAAAGTAGAATTTCATCAGTAGATTTACCTTAGGGTTTTGGAATTTCAATTCTGGACCTACCAAATACCATGGACAGATAAATAGTAGGCAAAATAGATGGCAGAACCATCAAGAGAGATAGAGAGAGAGAGAGAGAAAAGTGAGAGACATTGCACTAACCTTGTTCCCTATGCTTCATGTCCATTGGAATCAACCAACATTATTAAAGAATTTACGAGAGGTTGAGAGTTTACAACTGAGGTAACCACTTGGGACCTGTCCTCCCCTCCATGTTCTATTTCTCTGGCTTTTTGTCTTATTGAATTTACCTACTTAACCAAATAAAAACAAAAAAGGTTCAATTTTACAAGGGGTCAAGCCAATTAAGCCCAAAATACCCACCAAACATAAATTGAGTTATGCCATAGGACATGAACTGCAACACTGACATCTAATGGCATTTTGAGAGAGTTAAAAAAAAAAAAAAAAAAACTGAAATAATTGAATTATAAACAATCTAATGTTGAAGTTAGCAGCATCTCAGTAATGCCTCTCTCAAAATTGAGACTATTAACTACAACACTAACATCCTTACATTTGTAATCCTCACAAAAACAACAACTAATTTTACTTCTAATATTGCTTTTCTCCAACTCATCCAAATCCAACCCATTATTACAAGTTGAAGATATTTCATTGTCTCTAGTAGTGATCCAATTCTCATCATCCCATGTCCAATTGGGATCCCCTGAACACACAGCAAGGCTTCTGATCCTACCAGCAGGAGAATTCTCAGAACTCATCTTAACCAAATTGCCATTGAACCATTCTGGCTCTTCCACAGAATTCCAAAAGCCATGCTCAAGAATGCTTGTTGGTGAGCCTGAATTAGAACCCTGAATTTGCTTAACATTGAAATTGAATTCCCCAAGAAATGGATGCTTCAACAGTTGACTAGCAGTCAACCTCTCCATTGGATTCCTCCTAAAACACTTCCCCAAGAAATCCTTTGCTTCCTCAGACAGAAAACCAGGAATCTCAGGTAACTCATCAGAATATGCAACACGGTACATCACTGAAACAGGGTCTTCAACATTAGGCCACGGTCCAAAACCAGTGGCCATTTCAACCACTGTGCACCCAAGTGACCAAACATCACAAGGGTACCCTTGTTCTTCCCCACGCGCCACCTCCGGTGCCATGAACATCGGCGTGCCGCTGATCGGCGCCGCCGCCGTATCAGCCACACGCTTGGCACATCCAAAGTCACCAATCTTGGCTCCATCTTCACCAATCAATATATTGCTACCCTTAATGTCACAATGCACAACACCATTTGAATGCAAGTATTCTAGCCCCTGCAAAACTTGCCGTGTGTAGTGTGCGATCACCGGCTCCTTGAGCCGGCGGCGAGCTGCCTGAGAGAGCGTGCCAGAGGGCATGTACTCCATGAAGAGGTTGTAAAAGAGCTTGTTGTTTTCCTTCGTTATGTCACAACCTTTATAGGTAACTATGTAAGGAGAGGATAGAGAAGACAAGATTCTCTGTTCTCTCTGTAGTTGTTCTAACCGTGATAGTGATGATAGCTCAGCTGACTTGACGGCGGAGACATCGGAGGAGTAGGAAGAGGTGGCGAGGTAGACGGTGGCTGATGAGCCATGTCCTATGATGAAGCCTCTGTTCCACTCCATGTTTTTTTTTTGTTTTTTTAAAGGCTCTGCTGCAGAGTGCATAGTCTTTGGTTTGTTATTGCTGCCTTTATATAATAAGAACGGACATGCTTTGAGTTTGAGTTTAAGAGGGTTGGTTTACTTAATTAGTTGAAGCTTTCTCTCTCTATTTCTAGAGGGAGTATCCCTTCGATGGTTTGGTACTACTGTTGTATCAAAGATTCAGTGCATCCCACCAATGAAAATATTACATGTGAGCTAAAATACTTTTTTCTGTCAAATTTTTTCTCTCTCATCTGATGTGTAAGGCTCTCATTCATGGGATGCACTGAATCTAGGTACAACAGTAGTACCAAAGATTTATTCCTTCAATGAAATAAATTTTAGGTGCATGCACCTAGATTCAATGTATCCCACCAATGAAAATATTACACATTAGAGGAGAGAGAAAAAAAATTTAACAGAGGAGAGAGAATTTTGGCTGACGTGTAATGCTTCCATTAATGGTATGCACTGAATCTTTGGTGCAACAGTTGAACCAAAGATTTATTCCTTCGATGAGTGTTTATGATGTGTCCAAATTTGGGTGGTTGTGGCTGCTTAGGAATAAATCTTTGATATATCTGTTGCACCTAGATTCAGTATATCCTACCAGTGAAAACATTACACGTCAGAGGATTGAGAAAGAATTTGACACGAGAAATTTTTTTGACTGATATGTAACATTTTTATTGATGGAATGCACTGAATTTTTGATACAACAATAATACCAAATATTTATTGGGGTGATTAGTGGGCAAATGGCTTGGTAAGTGGCACGTGGTCAAGTTTTAAGCATTAAGTCTTTGAGTGTGTTAAGAGTGAATTGATTTTTGGATTTGGATTTAGTTTGGTTAAGTGAAGGGTTATAGAGGTTAATAGTTTGGGTTAGGTAGATTAGAGAGGGAGTTAAGAGGGGATTCCTTGTTTTGTATCTTACAAAACCTAGACTTTGAAAAAAGGAACATGGGGGGCTATAGGGGAAAGGTAAATGGGGTGGGTTGAGCAACCAAAATGGTTGAAGTTTAGTATCTTCTTCTTTAATTAATTTTTTTTCAATTATATTGGTCAGATATTATGGAAGATGTTTGAATTTAATAATGGTAATGTGAACATATAAACTCGACAAATTACAAGTCTATAGGTGAGGAAAAGTACTAGTCATATAGTGCATGAGTTTTGATAGAAGTCAAAAACCAGAAAGAGAAAGATTCGTCGCTTTGCCCTGTTCTATGTAATTTATGTTTTTTATTTGCCATGCCTTATGATTAGTTAATTGCTATTTTTTCCCCCCCAAAACAAGCAATAGCCTTTTGTTGAGATGGACTTAATCAAAGAGTTACATATATTTTCATGGTTGTTTACCCGTTGTTAACAGAATAACATAATCCTTTCTGTTTATCATAAACTACAAATTAATAAATAAGTGCCTATTTGACCCTATATTTGAATAAATTTATCTCTATCCATAAATCATTTTATTTCAATGGTCCGAAATTGCAACTCTTTAATTAAGAAGCTTCACAACAATATCTTGTAATGTAATGTGATTGGTAAAGCACAAAATGTCTTTCGAAACTGCAGTATCAATCGATGTTGGATTGGGGATGATATTTTTCGTGTGGGGAATGAATATTTGCAGCTTTAAAAAAGTAAAAGAGGGAAACATATATGAACTTCATTAAAAGCTTAGAGTACTCGAAGAATTTGGATTGGTCAATTTGATAAAGAGCAACAGCTCCCTTGTACTTGTGAAATTAACACCATTTCCATTTCATTGATTTGTCATGATTATTTGTTCATGAAAAAGTGCAACGTACTTTAATCCAATGAGTTGTTACTACTTACTAGTACCCAGAAAATTTAACCCAATTGTCATTTTACAGCATGCCTACTTCTAGAAGCTAGATTGCAATACGGATTCGTCAGTCCAAAAACAACCCTCATGATGGGTGGTTATAAATATAATCTCCAAAGTAAAGTAATCTTGATAATTTTAGAGTGACACAAAGAGTAGAATGAAGTACCTTCACTTTTTCCTTTTTTGGTTTTTCTTTTCAATAAACACCCTCATTTTTTATTTTATTTTTGAAGTATGAATTATCTATCATACCTGATTTTGCTTTACTAATCAATTATATTTATGGTCAAAAAATATCATTTCAAAAACAATCCAAAATCATTTCAAGGCAGGTATTCTTTTGACATTCATTAACACTCTTTAGCTTCACGAAATATATCATTAAGTGAGTGAACTTTCATGGTTTGGAAACACAGGTGTCCAACCTTAAGCGTGAAATTAACGTTAAGTCTCACTCATCTGCATAACGATACATGAGAAAATACATGGATATGCATGCTAACATGGTAAACACACCCAAACTAAATTAATTCGTAATTAACACACTTAATTTAGCAATTAGCATGTATTATTATAAAATGGGGTTTGGTCATTTGGTTTGGTGGTGTGAAATAGAAGCTAAAGGGCGTAACCACTAAAAAAGTGCTTATAGGTTGAAACTGAAAATCAGAGGAAATAATCAGGTGGGAGTGGGAGGTTGGAATAGGGAATGGACATTTATGTGTTATTTATTTACGCAGCAAAAACATAAAGCCAAATAAATTCTCTACAATTACCCAATAACTGTCCAACTAGCTGTTTTCTGTCAAGTTACTTCAGTTAGTTGGAACAGGTGCAACTTTCTTAAATTGACTATTTAGCCTAATCAAAAGTTTTTTAATTAAAAAAATTAGGATGAGATATTATGTTTATTTTACTTACTTCTTTCCAACATCGTTAAATTATAATTTCAATCAATATTATTAAAATCGGCCCGGTCATTGACCCGGTCGAGACACTAGGTCATTGGGTCATTGGTTCAACCAGTGGATCACTAGTTCAACCAGTGACCTGGTAATTATATGCAATTTTATAATTTATATTAAAAATTATAAACATATTCAAATATCTAAAAAAAATGATAAAATTTTCAAATATTTTAATATAAAAATAATAAATAACATATTATTATCTAATAAAAGATCAAACAAAAATTCAATGATCGTGATACAGGACTTTAGGTTCAGAAAAGAACATCTCTAACTATAAATTAATTCAAAATTGTCTGCATAGTACATGATTGAGATAATATTAATGTTGTAAGTACATAACTTATGTAAGTCAATAAGCGAAAAAATATTCAAAATGTTCATTATGATTTTTTTAAATAAAATTTTGGATTTTTTTTTTTGCGACCGAGCCGGGTCACCGGTTTTTATGAAAATCGACCGGATCGCACCGGTTTTGATGCATGGCCAGTCCGTTGCTTCTACCGGACCGATTATATGACCGATTTACCGGTTCCCGGGTCGACCCAGCCGAGTCGATCCGATTTTAATAACACTAATTTCAATAGTAGAGAAAAATGATCTAAGTCGGTTAATATTTTAATCTAGATGTGTTGCAGAGTAATAAGTAAAATAGACATAAAAGAAAATTAGTCATTTGAACATTATTGAAAAAAATTTAAATTCTTTTAACGACATATAATTGAATGATAACAAAAATTTAACTTTTATTTTTCAAAAGATACTGAATTAATAAACTGCAAATAAGAATGACGTGAGTGGGAAGGTAGAATGGTTTTAGTGAGGAAAAATGCTTCGATCACACGCAAGTCACGTGGTCCTGTTTTCTTCCTTGTTCTTTTCTGTGTATGAAAAGGATTTTCGCGTAACAAAAGTGGGGCCAATCTGAACACGTGGAAGAGAAAACACGTGTGAATTGAGAAAATAAACAGCACGTTTTATATGTGAGGACCCGAACGCCCCATGTGTCTACGCCGTAAGCAGCTTGAATAAAAATTTGAATTTGATGTTATATTTAACTTTAATAAGGAAGAAAAATGAGAGTTTAAAAGGAAAAAAATAAATACTTCTCATTACATAATTTGATTAACCGGTGGATAAATCCAAAAATAAAAAGCTTTGATGAGAATAATTTGAATATAAAAAAAAACAAACAAACATAGATAATGGCATTGTTTTGGTTAGAAGTTTGAACATGGTTGCTTTGTTTGTGAAACACAAAAAAGGTAAAAAAAAATAAAAAAAAATGGGCAACTTTGCTCTCCTTCAATGATGGACGACAAGTAAAATGTGCAGTAGAAGAATTGAATGACGTTTCATGTTTGCTTTGACGTTCCGTTATGGTGTGGTGGTGCCAAGTGCGGCTATTAAACAAGATCAAATTCAAAGGAAAAGTTCCTCCATTTGTCCCTTCTTCAGTGGTGATGGACTTATTATAGTTGCTTCAAAGTGGTAATTATGTCTCTCTCTTTCTCTCTCTCACACACAAAGTAAAGTGGAATGATTAAAAAAAAAGTACAAATAGATCAACGTGCCTTCATCGCTTTCTCTCTATCTATCCATTTCAAAAAGAAAAACTATTAGCAAACTTGGCGGCAGCTAAAGATAGCATTATTTGTTGCACAACGTTTGCTAGTACTTTCTTCTTCTCTCATATCTATTGGTACAAAGAGATCAAATTAAAATATGAGTGTACAGGAATTTTAAGAAAATTAACTGTCATCAAATGACTAGGGGCTTGTTCATTTGTTTTTTTTTATTTTAGAAGAAAAGGTACTTTTTTTAATTTAAATATATGAAGGGATTATACTGACAAATTTTTTTTCTTACAAATTTACAAACTACACTAATTATGACTAGTCAGATTTTAATCAAGAGTATATGACCATTCAGACTTAATATAGTTTGTAAGAAATTTTTTTTATCAATATAACATTTCCCTTAAACATATGTTAAAAAGAGAAAAGAAACATAATAAAATAAGATTTAATAAAATAAGATACAGATTAATACAGTGGTGGAGGGTTAGACTTGTTTTTTTTTTTTTAATGTTCTAAATTATTCATTTTTAGTCTTTTTCCCGTATATTTTCCATTATTTCTTTCTTTACCTTTTTTCCCTTTCCTTTCTTCTTTTCTTTTACTTCTCATTCTCCTCTCAATTTTTTTTTCTCTTATTTATTTATGTTTTTCTTCTTCTTTTTTCTATATTTATCTCCATTTCTTTAATTTTTTTACTTTCTTATTCTTATTCTTTTTTTTCCTCTAATGTATCTTTAATTTTACTTTATTTTTATTTTTAATTATTTATTGCTATTTTTTAATGTCTAGTGTTATTTATATATTTTTTTATCCTCTTTTTCTCAATTATTTGTCCTTCCAATAGTTAAACATCTTTCTGGGATCCTACGTAGAAAAGTGTCCTAGACACTAAGTTATTTGGTCCGCAAGCGTGCCAAACCGACCACATCCTATATCTACTTTGACATTCTCTTTATCCTTCCAATGGTTCAACAGTTTTTCTGAATCCTACAAAGAACGTTGTCAGTTGAGCCTCATAAATTAAACGACCTTCTAATATGTGACAAATGGATCACATCCATGTCCAAAAAAAAATTATAAAGCATGATAAATACTAGATACTACCCAAGCTTAATCATTAACTTGTGTATCTTTAGGCTGCAATTTGTGCAAAGGTGATTAAAAGGAGGAATGGGAGTTTTGAAAGTTTAGTGGAGGTTACAACTTAGAACCATGCACTGAGCTCTTAATACCTTTGTTTAAAGTCACCGTGGAGGTTTCACCATCACATTATTTAAATCCTATTAAAATGACCTTTTTAAAGTCACCAACCATGATCTCCTAGACCTATATTGCATCGACACCAACACGGGACACGAGATACAACACGACACGACACTCCGACACATTAATTCTAAAAAAGATAAATTTCGACACGTTATAAGACGTTTTGATATTATATAATATTTTTAATTTATGTAGTGCATATTATATTTAGTATTCAATAATTTAATAAAAAAATAAAACTAAACTTATAATACCCATCAATTTTGCAAAAAAACATAATATATCCCAAATGTTTATATTAAACTCAATAAAATCGTAATTATAATCTAACGAATCTAATAGTTGAAACTCAAAATGCAACGCAACATAACCTTTGAATCTTTTTTTGAGTTTTTGCAACGAGTATTGAAGTGTTGAAAAATGTCGGAGTGTCGGTGAGTGTCGGACACGATACATCAGGATTTTTGAAGTATCGATACTTTGTAATCTTAGACGCATGTGAACGGAACAAAAACCATTGAAACAATAACGCAAGCCTCTTTTACGGAATTGTACAAATAGAACTAGTTTCTATATTTTAAGGTCTTTATTACATAATAATATGACAATAGTGTTTGCTAACTAGCTAAGTGTATTTACAAACACTTGTGCCCTTATCAAAAGTTTAGAGTTTGCTATAGTGTCTTTGTTGAGGCACTATGTATTGGACAAGAGACTAGAGTTTGTAAAATAGTACATTACTCCCATTTAGCTATTTATCATAGTCTGGGGAAATTGATCAGCAGTAGTCCCTTCCCAGCCATGCAATTATATTACAATACATATAACATATTTATGCTGATTCAGCAAAACCAACTCTCATATTGCCATAATCGAACACTGTGTGATAGCGACCCATGAAAATATCCCCCAGAATCCTGTATTTCAGAAGCAACATAAGATGAGTTGAAGTATTGAATCTATTGATACAAGCATAACATTTCTGAAATTTCAAGGAAGATTGATAGAGCACTAGAGCCCACAAGCACTTTATTTCATTTCTTCTCAAAATTGTTACAAGAAAATGGCTTATCCCAGTGAAAGAGATGCACATTTTGTGAGACTAGAGATGTCATACAGATGAGATTCTTCAAATTGTTATTAAGATGACAAACTAATTAAGAGAAAACAGGAATGAGTCATAGTAGCTAGAAGATATTACAAGTAAAAAGAAAAGAAAAAGAGAAAAAGATACGTACCATATAGGTCCACGAGGAGGAGCAATGTCTAGAGCCATAAATCCACTAATACATTGTGCTATGGCTCCTTCTCCCACTTTAAGAATATACTGATTCATGCAACAAACATTCATAAAAAAACATTCATAAGCATATACTGATGTAGCATGCCCTTTTGCAATCTAGCATCTTGATACAACTAATAAGACACACAGACACACACACACACACACACAAATCTATTATGTGCCAAATGCTACACTTTAGAAGTCACTATATACCTGCTCTGGGGAAAGTTCAAACACTTTGTCCCCAATGGTGAATGAAACATTAGGCATCTCAGACAGAGTTTTGCAATCAACTACTGATTCTCCATTTGGACTAGGAAGCCGGTCACAGAGCTGGAGATGCAAAATAGATTTAGAGAATATGAGCTTCCTGAAAGTATATTAAGTATTCTCTGGAAACATGAATGTGAAGAATGGTTTACCGCGTTGGCATATTCTAAGATCTGATCTTCTGTCTCATTTAATCGTAGCTGATTTTTTATCCATACCACAGCCATCTCACAAGCAGTGCATCCAGCATCATTCAAACTATCAGATTTCTTCTCTATGTTTTTATCAACCACACTCTGAATGCCCATACTGCAAGTTATAGAAGAAGAACCAGTGACTATTTTCCTTGTACGCAACAAAGTTGGTTATCCAAATACATAATACGTTCATCAGATCAGACCTTACACCTTGAGTCCCATCAAAAGTACATAAACCAATTTGAGAGCAGATCTGTTGAGGCAAAGCCTATGGAAACAACAGGAAATTTAGGAAGTTGGTTTAGCATGGAAAGTATATGAATATGAAACACATGAATATAGGATTTATAAGTCTCATGACATGTATCACTCAGAGAAAATAAGGAAATAAACCAAAGACTGAACAAGAAACGAAGATAAATAATAACACCTCATTTATCAGCTTATCCAATATGGTTTTTCCATATTGAGCGACCACTGCCTTGCATTCTTGGCTCACAATACCATCCGCTCCAATTGCATGATTGATTTGGGCAATCACAGCCTAAAAGTACAACAGATGAAAGTTGAATCAACAATGCGATAACTATATTCCTACAAATTATTACTGGCGCTCTAACAAGATAAGCAGAGTTGCATAACTTATAATAGTTTTAGAGCACAAAGTTTATTCTAAGCCTGATGTGTTTGGTTTTGTTCAACTCATCAAAGGGATTCTTTTTCATACCGTTGGGCCAGCTAACAAAGAGGTTCCAGAATCAGCAATTGCCGAGCAACCAGCAGCACAAAATCCTGAAAAATGAGAAGTATGCATCTTATAGTTAAGGCCGGACCAGTATCAATGAATAGTTTCCACTCTCAAGAATGCAAAACTACTTTATAGTTAATATAAACTATGTTAATATAGTCATAGATACCAGTTGTTTGGCCATCAAGTAGGACATCTCCCGTATCAAACTGCATTTGAAAGGGAAACAAGTTAGGGAAAAAGTAAAAAGAATGAATTGTATAGCATGTCATTGGTTTCAAACGATTATCTAAGTTTGTTTATGGATAACCTGCCAATAGCCTTTCTGGGTAACTGGAACATATGTGTGCTCACCCTTGTAATGATCTGAATCAACTCCACCAAATACAATCTCACCACCTTCTTCCCCATCAGTATCATTGCGGTTCAACCAGAATGAAAATACTGGTTGTGGTAGAAGATGTTGATTGAGCATATTATACCTATGACAGTCGTCAATCATAAACAAAGCAATTTTTTCAAATTAGAGAGATGCATAGAAAAATCAATAATGAATGTACTAAGATGATAAAAGGGTGTTGTAATTGAATTGTTGAATATGATAATGGGAAATTTCATCATGTATGTTTCAAACCTTAGTCAAATTCTCCATCATATAACAGAAAGCATCGATCAACTTACCAGATAGGAGCAGCATTTCGAACAGATATCTCTTGAAATCCTAACCCCAGAATGCCATCAAATTTGGCTGCCAAAAATGTGATGCTAGGTTCTCTGGTTGCCTCAATAAAATCCTAAAGCCAGGTAGATATAATAAAGACAGACTTATGGAACATTATTAAATTGAAGAATACAAAAGTACCCACTGAGCAAACTTACCTGGTTAGAAACAATCAAATCTCCAAGCTTGACATGGTCCTGGCTAAAGAAACCTGAAATTTGCCCAGTTCCATAATGGATTTCAGCTGATGTCCCTGCATAAAAAAATCAAAAGAAGACATATTTCAAAACATCATCATACATACACCTGAAGTAAGAAGATCAATAAACTGAACTAAGAACTAGTTGAGCTTGTCAAAATTTATTTGGTAGAAAATAGCTACTGAACTATGCTAAGCATTAAGTGTAGCTTGTTTCCAGTAAAATCGATATTTTAAGCAAATATTCTTTTGCACTCACATGCAAAAGCAATTAACAGGTAATAATATTTTATTTGCAAATGTACATAATAGTTCTGCATTATTTCTAATTTTAATGAATAAAGTACCTTGATACTCAAAAATAGAAGATTATGAATCTAACATTACACAAATGAACGGATAATAATAACATGAATAACTGTATCTATTATCTAAAATCTATATTTTCTTGTCTTTCTCTTTGTTTCTAATACAAATAATAATAACAATAACTACATCTTTTTGTTTTGGAAGAAGGGGAGGGATCAACTTACACTAATATAAGAATAAAAACTCTTACACCCATTATTAACCGTTGATTCTAATTGCACTGAACTCTATCTCTAATATGTAAGGACAAAGGAGAAGTAGAGAAAAAAAGCACATGGTAAGTTTCGAAACGGAAATTTAAGAGAAGTAAGTTCCCTAAACCAAGAATGAGAGTTGTACCATTTTCATTGTAAGTGCTAGACTCGCTTGACTTGTATCTCGAGTGCAAATAACAAGCAACCTGCACACAACATGGAATTACAGCTTTTCTTCTTTCCACCCAAATGAAACAAACACTACATTTTGGAAAACTTTTACCAAATATGAACAATGAAAGAGATTATGGAGACTTACTGAAAAATAACACTTAGAGGAAGGCACCCAAAGATTGGAACTTCCAGTGTCAAATATGACAGTAAATTTCTGAGAAGGAGTCCCAATACCAATCTCACCAACATACTGAGCATCCATATAGTTTTTCAACCGAATAATACTTGTGTCATCAGAAATTTCAGAGCCACCAAGAAGCATGGAATCTCCCAATGTTGCCCCTTCCTCAGAACCAATATGTCTTGTGAGCATGTTGCTTTGATCAAATTTGTTCTTTTTCAACCCAACTCTGATAATCCCATTAGAAGGTCCAGAGAGAACAACCGGGTGGAGAAGTAACAAGAGAAGAACAACCAAAAAACTACATTTGGAATCCATTGAGGGCTGTGGAGTTGATAATGCATATTCTAATCAGAAATCAATCTCAGTTATAACTTACTATGTGTCATGATTATTTTTTCTTTTTCCAATATGCGGTGAAACATGCAATTTGTAGCAACTAGCAAGAGAGGAAATTTTTGTTTCCATAATACGTAATCAGTTTGCATTCTTTCTTAGGTGGATCAATTATGTCAATGTACCAACTAAACCATTCCCACAAATTCAAAGCTCTTTTAGTTATCAGCTATGAAGCACCGACTCCGACACGGCGTTTTCAATATGTTCCCGATACGTTTTCGATACGACCGTTAATTTGCGATACGATGCAATATGTTTCCGATAGGTTTCCGTATCGGATACGTTGGAAAAAAAATTGGGAGTATCAGTGCTTCATAGGTTATCACGCAGAAGCCACAAGACTAAGCATAACTAAGATTTGTGTGTGACTACGTTCTTATCCACATAGTACATACTTAGTTTTCATTTTCAGTTTCCTTTTAGGTTCTTTACTATAAAAAATTAAAAAAAAAAAAAACAAAAAAAACAAAAAACCCCCTCCTTTCTCTGCCTTGCAAACAACTAAAGCGGGACAGTAATTATCACATACACTTCCATAATATAATTACAATAAAATGAGAAAGAAGAACTTGAGTCACCCACCTGAGCAGAGTCAGACACACTCAAAGAGCTACGAGCAAATGAGAGTAACAAGGTAACAGAGTGATATCTCTCTGTGCTTGAAAATAAAATTTAACAAGCAAACTGGTTCATTCCACATTCCCACCATCAACTACCAGTCCCATATGGCCCAACTACCGTTCAATGTTGCTTTCAGTATGATCATGGAAGGAATACTCTTCCAAAAATCTATCATTTTCTCTTCATGTCACCTAACAAATTTTTTAAAAGAGAGATAAAAAAATAATTTTAATATTAATACGGCAAAAGTGTGTATCATTTTAAAGGACGTAAAATTGTGTCATTTTAAGTGAGAGAAAGAGATAGATAAAGGAGGAGAAAGAATGTACAAAAAAATATAAAGTTGTGGGTCCCACCTCTTTCTGAGAGTGAAAGAATATAAATTGTGTCATTTAAAAGGACAAATATTTTTCCCGCCGTTGCACTAGTTTCACTAAACATTTATTCCTATTGGGGCCTTGTGAGTCGAGTCACCAACGTAGGCTTTGTCCTTCTTACCCAACATAAGCCCAAAGCTTAGAAGCAACAATGTATAAGTACTAGTACCTCGGATAATTTTGTACCCAACATAATTTTGTTTTTCTGATAATATTTTTCATGTTTTATTTCTAATAACGGTATTGTGTTTATTAAGGATATTTTATTATATTTTATATAATAAAATCATTTTCAACATTCAATAGGTTAAGTAAAACGAGTCATAATCACGATAGTCATTATATCTCTTAAGTTTGAGATCACTGAAATCATGCTATACATACGGTAATCAAACGGGTACAAGTTGAATCATGAAATTATGTAATATCTGAGATTCCAGAAATTACCTGAGTAGCTGAAATGATATTGTATATTATCAGCTTTTTCCCATGATAATAATTAAAGGAAAAATGTTTCTCTTGTACATAACATTATTTTCAGCCCCCAAAATAACGTTATTTTTGGATTTAGAAAAGAGAATGCAGGATCTTTTAGAAAATTTATTTTCCTCTTCTATCATAAATTTTAATAAAATATCCTATATTTTTTTCCCTAAATCCTGAAATGATATCATTTTAAGATTGCAAGAAATAACTTTATTTTTTATTGCAAAAGAAATGTTAATCCTAAAAATTAAGCATTTGATAGTGTATGAAGTTATTAGTTATTTTATATTATTAGGCTTTAGGCCACTTGGGGTGCATCATCTTGTAACATACAAATTACATTTTCATTCTTATTGATTTTACTTGTAACTATTCCTGTGATTAACAAATTAGAATGATTAATTACAAATAAATCAACGATAAAATTAAGTATAAGACTTATTATATTCATACACTCATGTAAAATGATCTCGCCCCATACCACTCAAGTTTTGTGTTTTATGTTATCTATGTGTGTCAAACCTGGCCTTATCTTTAGACTCATTTTATGGGTGCTCTTGGTCACATGCTTATATCAAACAGATAACCTTTTTATAGAGCTAATTGTTGTAAATTTAAGTTATAATGATGAGTTAACACTGATCTGATCTTGTATTTATTATTATTATTATTATTATTATTATAATTTGGTATAAATATCACTCTAAATTTAATTAAAAAACCAATAAGTATAAGTGTGTGATCCTACACAAAAATCAATATTTAAGAAGAATCTTGATTTAAAAATGCGAATATAAAATGATGTCTATAAATCACTTTCCATCTAAGAACAAGCGATCATGGAAGGCTGATATCATCGATATATAATCCATTTAAGAGTTCACATAGACCCAATTCAATTCTCGATTTAATCAAGCAATTTTTCATAGTGGATGCATGCAGTTAGCGTGATAAACCAAACTTTTATTGAACGATCATGTAGGGCTCGTGCATGAAGAGAATTATAATCTTTGATCATGATTGCAGAAAACTTTGAAGAGCAATATCATTCCTACTTTTGATGCTGAGTAACATATGAGTCAGAAGCACGGGAATAGTCAATTAGCCTGACTTTTTAAGAATTATAGCCTATTACTTATTTGAGCTCTCAAATTACTAGTGAAGGCATGCAGCAAATAAATGATGAAACCCACAAGCCACGACCAACCATTCAAGACTTTCCCAGACAAATGCTAACTTAAGAGTTTACACTAGTTATGAATTGTGACAGAAAAGCTACCCAAATGCAAAAATACCAGCTACCCTTTTCCTTTACTATTGTGGATTATGGCAATGTTTAGGCTTTGGCATGTGTTACTTGTAACAACACAGTTAGCTACACAAAAGATGTTATTTGGTTTAAAGTTTCTTGTCTTGGATATAGCAAGAATTGAAATTAAGTTTCACCTTATTATGAGAGAGCTGAGACCTAGAAATAGTTACCAATAAAATTGTACAAAGATATATTTCAATAACATTATTTGGGGAAGGTTATATTTGCAAATTACACTATGTCTCACCGGTAAGACACTTTTGAGTGAAGCCTGACCGGCCAGACACAGTGTAATTTGTAAGTTTGTCAATATAATCCTTCTCGTATTATTTTACCAAAAAAAATTTCAGCAAATTATTTTCATTATAATTGGGGCGGCACAGGTTGAGATACTAAGAATGTTAAATCATATCACCATAAGTTGATTACTGTTCAAGAAAAACTAAAAAACCTTTGACCATTGTGCTCTATTTTAGGTAAAACAAACAATTCATTAAATTTAAGAGCTACAATCACTGATGAAACTTGAAGAGCATTAACTATACTTGGACAACTAGACAGGTCATGAAAGATTTTGCAGAATCACTGTGTGTCCTTCACATGCATTCGCAGCCAATAGAAGGTTTGAGGGATAACATTAAGTAGTTGATTGTTTATCTTTATATATGGTCAAGCACGGGTTAAAGATTACCTGCCAAGTGGGCTTGAAATGGCAAAAGACAACTTGAACATGTCCCCTCTCTATGATCCTTTTCTCATACAATTTTAATTTCTTTTGCACGTGTCTCAGGAGTGACTTCCTCTTTTAACCACTCAGACGGTTTTCTTGACTCCTTTTTTCTTTGCCTATTGCCATTTGGTACACGTAACTGTTACTAACTCTCTTCTTTTATCTTCTTTCTTGTTCTTTTTCTCTTTCATGATTTAGCTTCTTCCATGACAATGAGAAAATGACAAAGCACATCGATCAATACAACATTCAAGAGAAACTAACATGCTTTCATTTGTATATAACTTTTTTTTTTTCTTAAAAAAAATTTGACTTTTGTTGTTTTATTTGACATACTATACTGAGACATAACAAAGAATATCAACTATATGCTGATAAAAATATTTCCTGAGTCGAACAAATTGAAAAAAAAAAAAAAAAAGTAATCAGCTCAACTTATTTTTTGAGCCCAATAGAAGGGGAAAAAATTAATTAAAAAAAAAAAAATTGAAAGGTAATAATATGTGAACTAGCTAGTTCCCTGAGAAATTCGAATTGTTGATTTTATTGCTTCCATTGCTATTGTTGTTGCTTGATGTAACATTGCCATTGCTGTTGTTGGTTGTAGTGTTGCCATTATTATTGGTACTGTTATTGTTGTTTGGCTGTGAACCTCCAATAATGGAAGTGATAGCTGCTGCTAAAGCTGCAGTGAAGTTGGGGTCAGCTGCAATGGCAGCAGTGGCAGCACTAACTGTGTCAGCAAGGTGTAATGGTGGCTGTTGAGATTGATTACCCAATTGGGAAGAAGGTTCTGCATCTTGAGACATTTGAAGCCCTGAAAACTTTGACTGATTGTACAGTGCTTGACCAAATATCTGAGGCAGTAATGAGGCTGTGGAATTGTCAAAATTCTGAGGGACACCTGGGAAGGGGATTTGGAATTGGCTTGGAGGCTTTTGGAACTGTAATGGGTTTGGAGATTGAGTCAAGTCCAATGTAACTGTTGGGAATGGAGCTGATGCTGAGATAGTTGCCATGCTTGAAGAACAAGGAAGGAGTGTCCTTGCCAAGAAGTTTGCATTCATTAGGCCATCAGTGCTTGACATTGATCCTGAAAGCAACATTCTTGCAGCTGAGGAAGTGGTTTGTGACATTGCCATAGCCGCTGGAGGCAAAGGATGATTGTGATTTCCTTCATATGTTGTGATAAGTATTGTTCGGTCTTCAGCACACCTTTGTACCTGTTTTACTCATGTCTCAGATATTTTTACTAAGAAAATAAACCATTTTGCTACTGAAGAATGAAACATGAGCCATAATTCAAGCTCATTATAATTCGTACTACAAAGACATGAGATATGATATGCAACTTTATGTACTATTATTAGTTTATTTGAGGCCTTAAATAAGGTTAATGGCAGAGAGAATTTTATAGAATACAGAAGTTAAAACAGGAAAATGAAGTTTGAGAATGGACATCACATACTTGTTTTCTCACTGGGCAACCGGTGGCCATGGTGCATCTGTAATATGCTCGAGGACATGGGTTTCCTTTGGCCATTTTCTGCCCATACTTTCTCCATTGACACCCATCAGTGATCTGAGACAATGAACAACTTAGTATAAGGTGAAAGGAAAATAAAGAAGATATATATATAAAAACAATATCTCCTTAGAAAATTGTGACATTGAAGTATTATGTGATGTACCAGGGGTGCCTCTGATCTAGCTCTAACCGAAACTCTTGCCTTCCTCATGGTGGCTTCAGCTTGATCAACATTTCTAGGAGGACTAAATTTTGGAACATTATTAGCAGCTAAACCTTGATCTGCTGGGGGACTATCCTCTCTTTCAACTCCCCTACCAAACTCCTTCTTGTTTTGATCAAACACAACTAATTCATCACTAGCATTCCCATTCTTTCTTGTGCCAATTTCCTTTGAACCTTCCTCTATGTTATTTGTAGGTGACTTAGACCGATCCCTACTTCTTCCAACTGATGAAGAAAGCGAAGGTTCATCAGTGTCAGCATTAGTAGCCAATCCAAGATCCATAAACTGCCTTGGAACCAAAGCTCCACCATTCCCAGTTTGTTTCTCCTCTTCTACTTTTACATCAAACACTTGCTGTTGTTCTTCACCCTCCTCAACCTTCTGGTCCTGCATCAAATTCACCAAATGCCTATGCAAGGCATTGTAATTGCTATTAACCTGATCAAGCATGTTCCTCAGCCGATGATTCTCAACCTTCACCCGCTCAAGTTCAGCTTGAAGAACAACCAGCTGAAAAAGTAGATAGCAGAAATCAAACAAAACACATAACGCATGAATGCTCAATCATATAACATATAAAGAGAACCACTCAATGATAATAGAACATTAGAATTTCATCAAATAACTGAATTTTCTGTTGCATATAATTTCCTTTACCTCACTCTTAGCTCTTTTGTCTTCTGAATTAGGTGATATCTCATCATCCACCATGGATTGCTCACTGCTAGTATTGGTGGTAAGAAGATTCAGACCAGTCTATTAAAAGAATCACAGATTCATGAGCACACCAAAGATCACACACACACACACACACACACACATATATATATATATTAAATAATAAATGGTGAATGATAGAAAACAAAACAATTAGGAAGAAGGGTCACTCACGTTTACTTTCAATTCTAAGATATCAGGAGGAGTGGAGGAATGATCATGTGAGTGGTGTTGGGGAGGTGCAGAGGTAGAGGCAGAGGCAAGGTTGTCATCTTTGTTGTTCTTGTCAGAGAAGAAGTCCATGACATCTAAGAGGGGTCTCTTATCATCATCATCAGAGGGTGGAGGAGAGGGATGGTTGACTTGAAAGGGGATGGTGGAATTACTGCTAGGAGTGGATGTGGTTCTAACTGTGGTATCCATGTTAGGACTAAGTTTCCACTTGTGTTGGTTGGTGTTATTGTTGTTGTTGTCTTCAGGAAAAGAGTTGAGAACTATTGGCTTGTGGTGGAAGAAGCTCTTTATTGGATCTGAATCAATGGAGAGTCCACCCCCTCTGGCCATCAATTTCAATGGAATAGGAGAGAGAGAGACAGATGGAGGACTAGAGGGAAAGAGAGAGAAAGAGAAAGAGAGGGAGTTAAGTCATAGTAAATGATGCAATTGGACTCGGCAATAAAAGAGGAGAGGAGTTGAGACTTGGAAGAAGACCAAAAGTGAAGAAGTATAAGTGTTCTTAATGTTTGCGTTGAATATTATTGTATTATATTTGGTTTTCTAATGCAATGAAATATATAATACTACCTTTTAAAAATGATAAGTTTTATGGGAATAATATCTGTCATTTCAAAGGATAGAAGCTTATTCATTTTAGATCCTAATCGTTGATTTCTGTCCAGTAACGGTATCGTTTTGAGGCAGTATAAGTTTGCTTTTTCTATAGTCAATGTATATAACTTATCTACATTGACCTAAAACGATGTCGTTTTGACCCAGAAATCAAGGTATTTTTTAATTATAATTTATTCCATGGTTATAATAGTCTTTTTTATTATATTTTCTTAATTTTTCAACGCAATACGACGTCGGTTTGGGAGCGAATGTAGATAACTTATCTACATTCACTGTTGAAACATTAAAGCCTTTATTTATTTTTATTATCAGAATTATGTTATATAGGTTTGAAAATGGGGATGGTATTAAATGGCAGAAAGTTTGACCTGTTCTATGTTCTTACTGATGCGGGGATCGATTGCAGTTTGCACGTCCTTAATTATTGTGTTTTTTTTTAATGGAATTATTAAAAATATATGAAAATGCCTTTTAAAAAGAAAATTACCAATTCTCACGAAACAGTTTCTACGAATGAGTTGTGATGTTTGACAAATAATTTCTTTTTTGTTAAACAAATTATGCAAAATAAGAGAAAGTAAATCATGCAAGTAATTGTTTACCAAAATAAAAATAAAAATAAAAATAAAAAAACCATGCAAGTAATTTATGGTTGATTTCGGTAAAAACATTCCTGAAACATCGCACCAATATGAAAAGAAACCTTTGTTAAATAATCCTCATAACTCCACAATTAACATATGTTGATATATAGGTCAGCTTCCACGTTGTTGATGATTTAAGAAAAAACATAATGGCATCCTCACAAATTTCGATATTTTTGTGGACTAAATTTTATGGGGAAAACTCAAAAGCAGAGGGACTTTTCTTCTTTTGTTTTAATGATTAATTAAGAAGCTTCAATAAAAATAAAATTTTGTTGAGCTTTGTTTATATTGTGTACTCACATATTTTTATTAATTTAAATTTGATGCATAGTTATTGTTGTTTTATATAGTATCATACGGGGAAGTTAATAAAAAAGTTATAAGAATTTAAAAAAAAAAGTAACAAATATTATTTCCAAGTTATTGTAACTTTATAAATATTTTTTTTATACAATGGCAGGAACTTTATAAATAGTTAAAGCTACGGTTATTTTGACTTAAAAATTTTCATTAACTTTTTAAAAAATATATACAGCTATAATTTTATCCAAAACAGTTACTTAAAATTAGAAGAGGACGAAAAATTGTAAAACGTAAAATCCTAACTTAAAAAAAAAATCATAAAAAATCGTAACATCATAACAACATTTGAAATTTTGATGAAATTGTTTTGATTAAAAAATTATAAATTATAAATATAAATCTCAATTTTAACTACTGTGATCACGCCGATGTATTTAAAATAGCCGCTATCTTCTGAGAATTTATAATAGGGCGTTGCTTTTCTACTGTTATTGAAGAAAACAAAATTTTCTTTCAGACTCAAACATCAAACGAACCCACCATTTCAGAAGTTTAAAAAATAAAAATAAACTCTGCACAAACTCCTATGAGTCTATAGCAGAAGAATTATTCTTCTGTGACATAAGAATTATTTTTCCCTTTATAATATATACATGATTACATAATAATATAAAATTTAAATCAAAATAAACTCTAATTTTATGAGCATTGGTGCTGAAAGTCAATTTGGATAGTAAAAAGTTGGAAGGGAGAGAAGGATAGGATTGATGAAGGAAGGAGAAGGCAGAGATGAAAGCAAAAATGATATTTAATATTAAAAAAAGTGCAGTCTCAGTCAGCGATTTTGACTGAGTTGGTGTAGCTCATTACGAGCGGGACCCACTTTGACACGTAGGATAGCTGGTTTCGGATTGAGGAGAACGGGTTGACCCACTCGACAATGGATTCCTTTCGTGCTTCGTTCATATTTGTCAAGTTTGCTGCATATAAATTAGGGGAGATATTTTTTAGTAATGTTTGGTTAAGTTTTTATTTTTAGATTTCCATTTATTTGATATTGGCGTTTTATGTTGTCTTCGTTTGGTAGAAGAAATATAAAAATTTATCCATCAAAATATTTTCTCCAACATTTCTGAAATGCATGCAAAAAGGGAAATGTTGCTCTATTGAAGCTTACCATTTGCGAAGTGGTATTTGTAGAAAAGTAAGGAAATGAAAAAAGTTGAACGAAGAAGTGAGGAAAGAGATATTATCTAACCTAATTTTTTGATAAAATTTCGTCCAACCAAACAATTTTTTTACCAAACTCATTTTTCTATAGTATTCTTGGACATGAGATTTACCTAATAAAAAAATATCTCATCTACCAAACATTAAGAGAAAAGTGTGTATCATTTTAAAGGATATGAAGTTGTGTCATTTTAAGTGAGAGAAAGAGATAGATCATGGAGGAGAGAAAGTGAACAAAAAAATAAAGGTGTGGGTCTCACTTTTTTGTGAGAGTGAAATGACATGAGTTGTGTCATTTAAAAGGATAAACATTTTTCCCATCTTTTAATTCCGGTGTAAAATTTAGAAATTTTATTCTCTGTCTTAACCGTTGATTTTCGTCCATCTAACGATTATAATTTATTGAGTTATGTTAATTAATTAATTATTAATTTCAAATAAATTATAATCATTAGATGGACGGAAATCAATGACTAAGATGGGAAGTAAAATTTTTAACTCTTACACTAGAGTCAAAAGATCTCGTATCTATAAAAATATTTATGGGTTTAATGTTAAGTATTATAAGAAATAAAATTAGTTTATACACATAAAAACATATGAGACGCATTACACAAGTGAAGCTACGTGAAGAGAGAGAGAAAAAGAAAATATAAGTCATATATATATATATATATATATATATATATGAGATTATTTTTATGAGTTAGGATATTCTTACTATAAATTTTTTTTACTATCATTTCATTACCACTCTAATTACCATTAGATTAGAGGAAAAGTTGAATGAAGAGAGAGAAAAGAAAAGAAAACTTTTGAATCCAATGGTGTAAAGTGGTAGTGAAATGGTAGTAGAAAAGATTAGTAGTGAGAATATCTTATCTCTATTTTTATGAGATATTTTTATCTCCTACAATATAATAAACATTAAAACCAGTATTTATTGTGTTTAAGTATTTTTATTCTGGTCACACTCACGCTCTCATTTTCGCTTTAATTTTTTCTGTTATACCATTCCTCTCACTTTTTCCCTTCTTCTGCCTCGCTTCACAGCCAAATCTTTCCACAACACCACGCAAAAATTTGAATTTTTATTTTCAATAAAAATTTGCGCTTATTTTAAAGGATTTATTTTTTTCTGCAGTTAATATAAATAATTTATCTACATTGAACTCAAAATAACGTTGTCTTGAGACAAAAATTAAGGTTTATTTGTAATTATAATTTATTTCAAGATTATAATAATTTTTCCTATTATAATTTTAATTTTTCAACACACAATAACGTCGTTTTGGGAGTAACCATTGAGTTTTATGGTAGCGAACTCAATAAAGTCGGTTATAGTGATTCCACTACTGTAAAAATATAAATAACTTATCTACGTTAGAAACATTAAAGTCTATTTTAAATTGTATAATATATATCTCAATCAACTGTTTTTGTTTTATCTTTCAATAGGAACAGATCATTAACATCGGTACTAAAATAAAAAAAATTTAATACTTAGTTAAATAGTTAAATTTTATTAATTTGACGACTATAATTTATTATATTATATCTATTTAACCAATTATTAATTTTCGTTGGTTGCATGTACGTACACCACCCCACCACCAAATTTCGCGAAGGAACTAACGTGGTGTTAAGCGTATTAAAGAACACTATTAGCTCGTCTTGTACTGAACAAGAATCATCCTTTAAAACAATGTGGTAGTCAAAATATTGGATAACAATCCTTGAAACAGTAAAATAACTACAGAGATTTGGCATATTTAATTCGCACAAAAACAAAAAAATCTTAATCAACAAGGAAATTGGTTATTATCACAGCAATAACATCATTAGAAACCTGAATGATAAAAATACAACCAATTAATGTATAGTAGGTCATCAGTTATCTCTATTCTCTAGAAAATATTAACTTGTGCAGAGGAGAAGATTATGCGTTTTTTTTTCAAGAACCCTAAAAATGGGAAATAAAAAAAACGCAGTTCAAGCGAATTACAAACCATTAAATTGAATACCAAATAAAATATATATATTTTCTTTTACAAAAAATTCCAGATTAGAAATTTTCGCAAAATAATGATATGTAAACGTAAAACCGTTGCCGCAAGACTATGGCTCTGTTTAAATACTGTTTTCAAAAACAGTTTTTTGGTTTTTAGAACAAAAAAACTCGTTTGGTAAAGTCTGTTTTGTAAAAAAAAATTTAAAAATTGTAACTGTTTTTTGTTTTTAGAATCAGATTTAGAGAACATGTCTGAGTTGTTTTTGTTTTTTGTTTTAGTTTTTAACTTTCAAAACAAAAAAAAAATAGAAAATAACTGTTTCCATAATTATTCTACAAAAAAGTTTTAAGAACAAAAAAATCAAAACACAAGCAAACAGACCCTATGACGTTGAGTATTTATTATTCTCTTTTTCTCTCTCATCCTTCCTTTCATTTTTATATATATATATATATATATATATATATATATATATATATATATATATTTGGATCAGGATCATTTTACACCAGTATAAGTTACACTCTTAATCTTGTCCGTTGATCCCATTTATATCTAAGGGCTCTAATTTTTTAGTAATATGAGTCATTTGATACAAGTGGATCAATGGTCAAGATTAAGTGTAAGACTTCTAACTCTTACACCAGTGTAAGAATATCCTGCCCCTATTTGTATATAGGGTTTGATTTTTCTGCAGTTACTGCAAATAAGTTATCTGCAGTAAACCCAATACGACGTCGTTTTGGGCAGAAATCATGGTATTTTTATAATTTTAATTTATTTCTGAGTTATAATAGTCTTTATATTTATAATTTCTTAATATTTCAATAACAAAATGACGTCGTTTTGAAAATAAATGCAGATAAGTTACCTGCATTAACTGCAGAAACATTTTTCCATATATATATATATATATGTGGTTTACATTTCTGCAGCTATTGTACGTGGAGCAATCAAATATTTGTCATTAATATATTTGAAAGTATTAAATGCGGGGAATCATAACCATACAAAGGATGAAAGCATTAAGTGTGGGGAATCATAACCATACACTTGTCGTTGCTGTACATAAAGCGGCTGTATACATAATTTTACCTATATATATGGGCTTATCATTTCTGCAGCCGCCGTAGATAACACTCTATACAGATGACACAGAAAAGTGGGCCCACGGCGTTTAAAAAAACAAACAAACAAGGATCCGTTGCCGTATCCTAGGATCCGCACGCGGATCCTGGCTAGCTGTAGGTGCAGCGGCTGCAGAATATATATATATATATATATATATATATATATATATATATATATATATATATATGAGTTTTATAAGAGTTATGTTGTAGGAAAGGTGACTGTGTTATGTTATAGAGATTCGTTTTACGTGACGTATTTTTTTTTCAAAACATGCGGGTCTCACAAAATATTGTGTGTGTAGGAAATTTTTTGTGGTCATGTTAAATGATAGATGTAAACCCCTATATATATATATATACATAAAAGTGATAAAAAAAAAATAGAAGAGAATGTAAGGTACATCATAGATGATTAACTTTAAGCCGCAATCTTTGAAGCTCGTTATACCTTTATTAATGGCAGTAATTATTAGAATATATAAATTATATTTAATTTTTTTATTATACATAAATCTATTATAAAAATCTATTTTTTGAATATTTATAAAAAAAAGTATTTATCCTTTTAAAGGATGGTCATTTTAATTAAAACTAGTATTTTTATTTAAAATTTAATTTAAAAAAACCCTCTCATTTTCTCCCAAATGATTTTCATTGTGTGTCTCTTTCTCTCACTTAAAATGTTACAACTCCATATTCTTTAATAGGACAAACACCAATTCTTTTTATAAAGTTATAGATAAATTTTTTAAAGTTGACTAGACTTCATATAGTATCAATGAGTTGTTAACTTTGTTAATTGATAAATAGTTGAATTATAATATCAAAATTGAATTAAACATTCAAATAGTTGAATATCAAAATTAACACCCGATTTAACAGTACTGGACATAACATATGGTAACATATAGGAAAATAATCTACTTATATTATAATAAGAATATTATTAATTATTTTTCCACATCAATTAATATTGAATTTTCTCAGACATCTTTAGGAACCCTATATCAACTTGATGTGTTTAGGGAAAATCTTAATGACTATGAATATATAATCATTTCATTTCATTTACTTATATGTTCTTAGTAATATCAAATTATGATGTGTTTCGGCTACGAAGAAAATTGATAAACAGTAAACAGTGGGCGGTGTTTTATATTAAAAATTGAGTTATATTTACAAATTTTTTATTTATAAATTCTTATAAATTACATTGTGTATTATGAGTAATATATGTTACTTAAGCATTACTATATACCTATAATATATAATGTAATTTGTAAAAGTTTATAAACAAAAAATTTATAAATATAATTTGCCCTCAATATAAATATGATTTTTGCATGAAAATTTTAGAAGTTAAAAGAAGGACGTGGTTCAATTAATGATGAAATGGAGTGCTGCGTACTTTCTGGTCAACCGAAGACGCCGGCCTCTTTTATCGGCTACCCTTTAATATAAACTTTTCTGTGTATTGAGTAATATTTTAATAAAAAATATAGAGTAAACACCTTTTTTAGTCTATGGTAATATCTACGAAGTCCTTTTTAGTCCTTAGCAATAAAAAAGGACCAAATTGGTCCCTGAAAGTACAAGAAAAGGGTCACTCTACATATTTGGGAGTTGACATAAGGACTAACATGGTCTTTTTTTGTAATTTCAGGGGCCAATTTGATCCTTTTTTATTGCCAGGGACTAAAAAGGACTTTGTAGATATTGAAAGGGACTAAAAAGAGTGTTTACTCAAAAATATATATGTCCTTTAAAAAAAAAATTAAATTCTTTTAAAAGAGATAAACATAAAAAGACATAAGTCTCATTTTACTTTTTTTGTATTTATTTTTTTCAGTTGGATTCACACTTATGTGTATCTCTTTCTTAAAAGGATTTAAGTTTGTGTCCTTTAAAAGGACACATATTTTTTTCTATTTTAATATTCAAAATATCAAAATTTATATATCAATTTAATTGCTTAAAAAGATATATTACTTAAAGACATTACTCATAAAATTTAATTTAATTAATATTTTCATGAGTTAATTTTATGTAAATACTTGGACAACTATATTTTATGAATTTTAGTAACTCTCTTCACCATTTCTGTCGGCATAAACATATTCTTATAAACATTGCTGTCTCCAAGCTTTTTTTTGTCTCCCATGGCACACGAACTCCCAAACACGTCACTCACACCGTTTTAGAAATTAGTCTTAGGCTTTGTAGAAAGTTTTGGCTACCACTAGATACAAAGTGGAAGAAAGATCGAGTTTTTCCACTTTCATATTGAATTTTTTATTTATTTTTTACAAATATTTATAAATATCAATTAAGCTCACTTTTATGTGTTTCATGAAATAACTACGTAAGATAAAAGAAGTTATCTTTTTTAACTCATTAAAAATAATAATTTATAATAATGTTCATGTCAACACAATTCCGGCCAAGATATTAATGCAGATTGTACATTTTCATAAATGTAAATATAAATTATGAGCTACTAAATCTAAAAAATCAATGTTGATAAGCCATTAGGATTGATTAATTGAGGAGTTTGAATAATTTATAGAGATCATAAGTTCAAACCTCAATATTTTATTACCATTGCATCCGAAAAATCAATGTTGATTTTAAATACAAATTATATTATATTTAATTTTTAATGATATTCATAATTATATAATTTGAAATCATTTTTGGCAATAGAATAAAATTTACGATTAAACAAAAAAGACAAGTGTTCGATCTAATTTGTTGAATGCTTGATTTTTTTTCTATAAATGTTGAAAATGGATTCTTTCATATTAAACACAACATGGTCACGTGTAAAAATTATAATCATATAAGGATAAATTAATTGTGATTATTTTATAACTACCTATTTTAATATATTTTTCTCAATTTTTATTATCATTGATCTATTTTTATATAATTATAATTCTTCATATGATGTATATATATTTTTTTTTTAACACGACAGATCCACTCCATAAATGTTTAAAAACTGCTAATATTTAAATGTGCATTTCATCTTTGTTGGGAGAAGTTATGACTGTTTATTGATGAGTGTGTTGAATCATTGAATGTTGCTAAAAAGAACGGGAAAAAAAAGGAGAAAAAAATATATGAAGGTGGATGACGTGGCACTGCAAAGGTTGCAGATGTACCGTTGGGTAGGGGTGTTCATCAACCGATCCAAACCGATTCAAACCACTATAACCGAACCGAAAAACCGATAACCAAATAAATTGAAAACCAAAAAATCGAGAACAAAAAAAAAATCGCAAATTTTAATTGGATTGGATCGGTTTTCGGATTGGTAAATAAAAACCGATCCAATCTAAACCGATCTAATATATTAATTTTTCTTTACCTAATTGGGTCTTTTCCAATCATAGCCTAAAAATTTCTAAACTCAATACCCATTAATCCATTAACTGAATAAAAAAAAAATCTAGTCACATCTCATCAACAAAATTTCATTTATGTAGAGTTTCATATTTCATTATCCAAAAAAAAAAATTATATTATCGTTTATTGATGTTTTTATATTTATTTTTTTTTCAAAGTCAATGTATACAAAAGATGCATAATCATGAAACAAATTTTAGAATTTTTAAAAAATCGAAAACCGATCCGATCCAATCCAAACCGAAAAAAATTGGATTGGATCGGATTTGATTTGAAAAATATTCAAACCGAATGGATGATTGCATGACCAAACCGAAGGGATTGGATCGGATGATTGTTGCTTTCAAAACCGATCCAATCCAGATTGCGAACACCCCTACCGTTGGGACAGGTAGGGATTTTTTTATAGTGATCCAGGCCCATATCACTATTTTGTGGTCCTTTGCCATTTTGGGTAAAATTTTATCTCATTTATATCCTTCTCTTTTTCCCATATTCCCCTCCATCCTTTTTTCATTCTATATTTAGAAAAGGAGTTGTGTGCCGGGCCCATAGCAAACAAGCTCGACAGGTAGACCCAATTCATAAATTTTTTAAGCGATAGTTTGACAAAGAAAGAAGAAATGAATGTAAGGGATGACTATCTGGCTAAAGTGGGTAAAGAAAGAAATGAATGCCTCAATCATATTCATGCATGTAAGTGAAAAATGCAGTTTCAAAAAGAATCAGAACAAGTTCTAGAGAACAAAGATCAAGAGCAGAAGCACACAAGAAAGAAAGCATGGCCAGAAGATATGCCATGTATACAGGCTCAAAACCTCACAAAGGTATACCAAATCATGCAATCAGCAGCACAGTATCAAGTAACAAGTAATGCAATCCAAGAATCAAGAACCAAGCCGAAACAGAAATTTCTATCAAACCCTGTGATTTAAGTATAATCCATGTATAACTCACTAATTACCAAAAAGAAGAGAAAAATCTACCTATGAAAGTCAAAAACTAAAAGAAAGAAAGGAAAATAAAACTAAAAGAAAAAGAGGGAAGAGAACTCCCTAAGGAGAATAAACAGCATCAAGTAGCTTGATTTCTTCCTCACTTGTTTAACATTTTCTTCAAGCAAAATGCGGTGCATGCAAATGGAAGGGCTGATTTCCACATTATCTGCTAAAGTCCATCCAATTGCCTTCTTACTTTCTTTCAGCAATGTCAAAAGCTTTTCCTCCTACTCAGGTAGAAGGTTCTTGGCCACTATCACATGTACCTGTTCATTTTCTTCCAGATATGAATACTTCATATGGTCAGGCAGAACCTTTAGTTCCAACTTAGGTGGCTGCTCAGTGGATGGGAGAAGTCTAGCGGGTGCAGGTTCTACAGAAAACACATTAACATCTATGCCTGCAATCAAATTCTCAGAAAAAGAATCATCAATAATTTCAACAGGCAATTCAGAATTCAACTTCAATGCAGAACCACTGTGCAAATCATCGTTCAATGCATGATTAACATCAGAACATCACACCGCTATCTCAGCACAAACAGTACAATTACTACTAGCGGTACAACCACATGACAGATCAAAATCAAGGAATGATGATAATTCTGGAAATTCAGCAGTTAAGCCAGCAGATATATCATCAATCATTTCATTAATTACATCCATACAGAAAACTGAATGCTTTTCCCTAGGAAATTTCATGGCATCAAAGATATTAAAATTTACCATGCTATCACCAAATTCCATTGAGAAAGTACCATCATGCACATCTATCTTAGTCCTAGCAGTTTTCATGAAAGGTCTACCAAGTATAATTGTACTACTAGGAATCTCACCCTCCATCCCTAAGACATAGAAATCAGTAGGAAAAATCAGATTGTTCACCCTAACTAATATATCTTCAACTACACCAGAAGGATGAACACTACTCCTATTGGCTAACTGAACAATAATACCAGTAGCACGCAAGGGACCAAGACCAAGAGACTTATACACAGGTTCAGGCATAACATTAATGGATGCTCCTAAGTCTAACATACAATCATGAAAAACAGAATTTTCAATAATGCAAGGGATAGTAAATGTCCCTAGATCTTGGCACTTCTTGGGCATGGGCTGGATGAGTGCTGGCACATTCTGGCTGACGCTGACTCGTTCATCTCCTTTCAGCCTCCTCTTGTTGGTGCACAACTCCTTCAGAAACTTAGCATATCTTGGAATTTGTTGAATCACATCCAAGAGTGGGATATTGACCTCTACTTTTTTGAAGGTGTCAAGAATCTCTTTATCTTGAGCTTTTGCTGCTTGCTTTTTAGACTGAGTGGCTCTTTGAGGAAAAGGTAACAGGATGTGGACATCAGAAGTATCAGTATTCTGCTTCCTTGAACCAGTGTCACCTCCTTGAGATGACTTAACAGCAGATTGGTTTGGTTCCTCCAGTTGCTTGTCAGACCGCAAAGAGATGGCACTAACATTGCCGGTTCCCTTTGGATTTGGAACTGTCTGTGATGGAAGGGAGCTGCCACTTGCTTTTTGATTCTGACTCATTGATGTTGCAAGTTGGCCAATCTGTGTTTGCAGATTCTGGATGGGAGACTCAATCCTCTGCTGGAACTGCAGATTGTTAGTTGCCATCTGCTTCACTAAATCCTCCAAAGAAAGACCATTGCTATTGGCTTGCTGTTGCATTGGCGGCGGCTGCTGCATTGGCTGTGGAGGTGCAAATTATTGAAAATTTTGTCTCTGCTGTGAAGGTACAAACTGCTGCCTCTGCTGGAATGGTGCTCTTTGCTGGTTCTGATTCCAATTGAGATTTGGATAGTTTTTCCAGCCAGGATTATATGTATTAGAGAAGGGATTGTTTTGCAGCTGCTGCTGCATCTGCTGGTATTGTGGCTTTGCAGGAAAGACTGCAGCAACAGACTGATCACCTTGGAAACCACTGTCTTGTAGAGAAGGACAAGTATCCGTGGGGTGAGAAAGATCACAGCAGATGCCACACAGGTTGCTTATCTGTTGAGCAGAAGGTTGCACAGTCTGTGTTACTGCCAACTGCCTCACCATTGATGTCAGCTCATCAAGTCTGTTCTCCATTCTCTGGTTATCTGTGCTTGATGCTCCTGCTGCTGCTACTGTTGGATTTTGCATTGGAGGAGTTTGCACTTGGAACACTGCACTGCTGTTTGCTCTAGTGCCAAATTGCTGAGCATTAGCCGCTATCTCAGCAATCAACTCTTTTGCCTCATCAGGTGTTTTATTGCTCAGGACTCCTCCACTAGCTGCATCTAAAAGGTTCCTATCCATATGCAGCAATCCTTCATAGAAGTAAACAATCAGGAGATTGTCTGGAATCTGATGGTGTGGGCAGCTTGCACAAAGCCTTTTAAACCGCTCCCAATACTCATGCATGTTCTCCCCATTAGCCTGCCTTATGCCACTGATCTCCTTTCTGATTGAGGTGGCCCTAGATGAAGGGAAGAATTTCTCAAGACACAATCTTGACATGTCATTCCAGCTTACAATGGAGGAAGGTGGCAAGTAGTACAGCCAATCCTTAGCTCCACTGTCCAAAGAGAAAGGAAAAGCACGCAGCTTGATTTGCTCCTCATCCACCCCTGGTGGCTTCATAGTGCTGCAGACTATATGAAATTCCTTCAGATATTTGTGAGGATCCTCACCTGTAAGACCATGAAACTTGGGAAGCAAATGTATCAGTCCAGACTCAAGCTCAAAAGGTACAAAAGGATTAGCATAACGAATACACAGGGGCTGCTCATTATCAACATTAGGAGCAGCCAATTGCTTAAGTGTTCTATCACCCATGATTTCAGAATCAAATAAATTACCAAACGAATAGACACTATGTAAAGGACTCGAACAAACAGACTCAACAGACTCGGACTCAACAGACTCAGACTCTAAGGTATGCTCAGGAACAGCTCTACTGTAAGTCAACCTACGAGCTCTACTAGCAGCATGCAATGATCTCTCTATCTCAGGGTCATATGCATATAAATCATCAACATTGGTGGTACTCCTAGTCATGCATCATAGGTAAAGGCATACAACAGTAAAATCACAAAACATACGATAGGACACACAAAAAATTTGCCGAAAAAAAGCAAAATAAATCTACTAAAAATACTAAATGACCTCAGAATGCTATGGGACCAACTCTCTTAAACTCTAATTGACCCTACGAACTCAAAAATCAAATAAAATGTTTTCAAAAAATAAAATAAAATAGTAAACGAACGAATTCTGCAAAAATAGGGCCTGATTCGTGGGGCATATCCCCACGATTTTTGACAGGGATGATCGTCTTCTTCCGGTCACCAATTTTCAGATCGATCAAAGTAAGTCGAACAAATCCAGAAATACCCGACACGTCCTGAAACGACAAAGAAACACCAAAACGGTTTAGTAAACGACAGAATTTGGCAAAAATAAGGGTCACCACACACCCTTTTAGGGTGTGAACTATGCTCAGAAGATCAAATTCCTTTGGGAATAGAACTCTCGAAGCCAATCTCTCAAACAGAAGTTTTACCGATTTTCCAAATTGCCCCAAATTGCCCTAAAACGTAAACCGTAATGCAAAATATTCAAAAACTGAGAAAAGATGCGTGT